>NW_008705459.1:4349373-4361438 GCF_000326865.2 Helobdella robusta | reverse complement strand
GATAGATAGATAGATAGATAGATAGATAGATAGATAGATAGATAGATAGATAGATAGATAGATAGATAGATAGATAGATAGATAGATAGATAGATAGATAGATAGATAGATAGATAGATAGATAGATAGATAGATAGATAGATAGATAGATAGATAGATAGATAGATAGATAGATAGATAGATAGATAGATAGATAGATAGATAGATAGATAGATAGATAGATAGATAGATAGATAGATAGATAGATAGATAGATAGATAGATAGATAGATAGATAGATAGATAGATAGATAGATAGATAGATAGATAGATAGATAGATAGATAGATAGATAGATAGATAGATAGATAGATAGATAGATAGATAGATAGATAGATAGATAGATAGATAGATAGATAGATAGATAGATAGATAGATAGATAGATAGATAGATAGATAGATAGATAGATAGATAGATAGATAGATAGATAGATAGATAGATAGATAGATAGATAGATAGATAGATAGATAGATAGATAGATAGATAGATAGATAGATAGATAGATAGATAGATAGATAGATAGATAGATAGATAGATAGATAGATAGATAGATAGATAGATAGATAGATAGATAGATAGATAGATAGATAGATAGATAGAGAGAGAGAGAGAAAGAGAGAAAGAGAGAGAGAGAAGAAGAAGAAGAAAATGGAAATAGTGTAAGCAAAGGACATAGTAGAAAGCAGTAGTATTGTGTTCTACAGCATTTATGTGCCTGGAAGATTGATGATGTGTTTTGGTTAAACGTCTTGAACTGTCCCGATTGTTGTTGTTTGTGTTGTTGGTGTTGACGTTGTTTGTGTTGTTGTTGTTGTTTGTGTTGTTGTTGATGATGATGGTGATGTTAATGTAGTTGATGTTGTGGCTGCTGTTGATGTTAATGTTTTCAACGATGCTGTGGTTATTTTTCAAAAACTTAGTTATTGGTGGTAGTGTTTCAGTTTGAAGTGTTGGTGAGTTTTTAAATATTATTTTTGGTGTTTTTTGATTTTATAATGTTTGCATTTGATATTCTGGTGCTGTCATTTAGGCTTATTCTTCATATTATTGTCAATTTAACTATTGAGAACAAGCTATGCAAATTGAACAAAAATAACAACTTTTCACAAAAACCAATTCCCACAACAGTTGGAATGGACGACAAAAAGAAAAAGAAAAGACACAACAGCAGCGACAACAACAACAACAGCAGCAGCAAAAGCAGCAGTAACAACAATTTGCAACACCGCCCATGGTAATCCCACTCTTGATCATCCTGATTGCCATTACAAGATTCATTATCATCATACACCTCTCTCTATTTCACTCTCTCATTTTCCCTCTCTCATTTTAACTCTTTCTCTCATTTCTCTGACTCTTTCTGACACACACACAACTCACGAACAACACACATGCACACGCACACACACGCACACTCTCATTGTTTATTATCTTCAATTTTGAGCTATATACCTTTAAATTAAATGTACTTTATGTTGTACAAAATTAAACGAACAACTAATGGAATAAATTATTATTATTTGTAATTAATTCAATATATCATTTTTCAACAATTTTATACGTAATATTTCTCATAAGCATTAATGATAAACACAGTGTAAATAAACACACGTAAATCAACACATATCAGCATGTCTTAGCCAGGGATCTCTTTGCATTCAAACCCTGTCACTGCAAACCATTGCCAGGTATCTTAACCGTTACACCATTGCGCCGTTATATCATTCGTTATTAAAAAATTGTTCTCAACCCCTTATTTGTTGCCAGAAAAGTTAATAATAAAATCCAAAAACATTTTCCAATAATAATTTTTTAACAACCGATAATAACGACGTACATACTTCTTGCACATCACAATACAAAACAAACTACATTAAGCGAATCGAATGCATATAAATAAACATTAATCTTGTGTGTGTGTGTGTATATGTGTGAGTGTGTGTGTGTGTGTGAGTGTGTGTTGATGTATATGGGACACATATAAAGGGTGTGCGTGTTCGCATTTGTCATGTTTGGATGCCTACATTTACCACAAAAATTTCACAATAATGAATGCATTATTTACAGTTGGGATGTACGCAAAAAAATTACATTTAGGTCGTAACAAACAATCTAGCTTGGATTTCAAATTTCTAAATAATAATTTATTATTATTTTTTTTTAAATTTGAAAATTTGAAACTGGAAATCAAATGTGTGTGTGTGGTGTGTGTGTGGTGTGTGTGTGTGGTGTGTGTGTGTGTGTATTGATACAAATGTTCGCGTGTGGTTTATCATCAATTTACTTACAAAACCAATTTCGTCATTAACAGTAGGATGTTATGAAAGCAGCTTATAAAGCAAATCATATTGTTGTAACATCAAAATCTGTATTGTTTTTAACGTGGAGTTTGTTGTTGGTGTTGTTGATGTCGTTGCTCAGATTTTTGTTAATGTTTTTAGAATTATCTGTAAATATCGCTGCGTTGTTTAGAGTTTCAAAATTGTTAACATCATTCTTGTTGTTCGTGTTGTTGTTGCTGTCAATGAAGTCCTGTGGGGTGTTATTCGTCGTTGCGATGTCGTTGTTGCTGTTGCGGCTGATGCTGTTGAAACTATCGCTGCCGACGCCACACAATTTGTGGCCCATGCCGCTCCTGTTTGTGTTGTTGCGTCTGCTGTTTTCTGCCAAGTAACTGCTCCTCAATGTCTCCGCCCCTATTTTGTCGTCGTCCATATACTTCGGATACTGATGGTGTTGTTGTTGTTGTAAGTTGAACCCGCTATTTTGTCGAAAATGATAATAATATCTCATTTTGAAATCAAGATCATTATCAGGATCACTTCCGGTTGCATTGTCTTCATCTTCTTCCTCCTCGCTCAGGTTCATCGAGTCCGTTCTTTTCAGCGATCCTGGTGCTCCGTCCAGTCCGTCCATCATTTCTTGTTTCCGGTTTTCGGTCGTCATGTTGACAGCCATTTTCGAGAGAGCGTCATAACGGGACGCCATTTTAAAAATAGAGTCACTTCCGGTGTATTCGTCGGACGTGGAGTTTCTATCTAGTTCTGGGTCGTCGTCTATGTTGTCGTCATCTTCTTCGTCGTCGTTTTCCTCCACCTTTTCACGATCTTTGTTTCGATCTTCTTCCGGCATGCTACTTCCCTCAAACATGTCGGCTCGTTCTTCCTGTCGTTTTTTGGCTGACGCCATTTCTGCGGCGTGCTTCTTACGCCACTTCGTTCTTCGATTTTGGAACCAGACCTGAGTTTAATGGCAAGATATTTTACATCAGATAAATTGGGATGAAAAAACGTGGGTATACATTACATATATTTGCATGTTTGAATTCATATGTATTCATTTACAATATAAATTTGTGTGGTTGTTTGTTCAATGATATGTACATACAATTGGTTTTAATAAAAAAAAATAGTGAGGTTGTTTGTGCTGGAGCGCAAAAATATTGACCAATGTTGATAGAAGAAATGTGTCTCGAAATTGGTATAGCAACGAACAATGCAACGAACAACGCAACGAACAATGCAACGAACAACGCAACGAACAATTCAACGAACAACGCAACGAACAATTCAACGAACAATGCAACGAACAATGCAACGAACAATGCAACGAACAACGCAACGAACAACGCAACGAACACTTCAACGAACAACGCAACGAACAGTTCAACGAACAATGCAACGAACAATGCAACGAACAATGCAACGAACAATGCAATGAACAATTCAACGAACAATTCAACGAACAATGCAACGAACAACTCAACGAAGTTAAAATAAATAGAAGAAATTATTAAAATAACGATAAAGATGAAGACAAAATAAATGATGGTAATAATGTCAGTGAGATGATGACGATGATGATCAGTACATAATGTGATCACGTAATGTGATTATACAACGACATTGGGATTTATGCTGATGAAGTGGAGGACAATAAGGTGAGAGATGGTGATAATAAGGAAGGTGAGATGATGATGTCGACGATGTGAAATGATGAAACGAACGACGAACAAATGATGAAATGGATGATGATGATGATGAGGACAATGATGATGAAGAAGAAGAAGAGAGCGGTGATGATGATGATGAGAATGATGATGAGGAGAAGGAAGCGTGCATTGATGAAGACGGATGGTGGGGCTTAGTAACCTCAATTTCTTTCCAATTCACATTCATCAAAGAAGAAACGATCGTTGTCTTTTTGTGCCTATGTATGTGTGTGCTTGTATGTGTGCGTGTTTGTGTGTGCGTGTATGTGTGCGTGTTTGTGTGTTCGGGTTGCGATAGTTTTATGTGGCAGTAGATTTACGTTCATGTACAACTATTTGCATTTGTGTATACGTTTGAGCGTGTATGCGTTAAAATAAAGTATACACATCATGTTTTGTACAGAAGTGTACGAGTAAGAAAATGTGTGTGTGTGTGTGTTTATCAATTTTCCTCTGATATATACACCCATAGTTGTACGTGCATACATACAGATCGGTTTGCGCGAACGTGCGTGCGTGTGTTTGCGATGCAAAAGCCCGCGAACATCCACGTGACTGAAAGTAATGGCATCTCGCACGGCCGGGATCAAGAAGTTAATAGTATAGGGGCATTATTTTGTAATTTCACACGTTCAACCTCGAGCCTTCTTCAAGTTGCATGTGTCTGTGCGTGGTGTCGTGACGGTGATGGTTACGATAATGATGATGATGGTGGCCATGATGATGATGATGGTGGCCATGATGATGATGATGGTGGTCATGATGATGATGATGATGAAGATGGTAATAATGATGATTACATTAAATTTTATCGCGATATCGTTGTTGGTTATGATGATATTGATTGTTTCACAATTAATGACAATGCTTGGTTTTTTTGGCAACGAATAAAAAAAAGGCCGTGAAGTTGCTGAAAATGAGGAAGGCACCTATGATGATGAGGATGATGATTTAAGCTGGTGATGTTGATGATGATGGTGATCGGAATGGTGATGATAATGATGGTGATAATCAAAATGGTGATGATGATGATGATAGGAAGAACCCAGGTGAGAGACCGAAAAAATTAAAAAATCAATTTTGACGATGACGTGGATGAAGATAGATGCAGGAAAGTTGACGACGATAATGAATTACGAACGTTTATTACATAAATATTGGACTTGATGTTCAAGCAGCAGCAGCAGCAGCAGTAGAAGCGACAGCAGCAGCAGCAATCAAGCAGGACAGCTCAAAAAGCATTAAATTCTTATGATTTAAACCGCCATTCATTAAACTCTTCTGCATTTATTAATTCCTGTTTTGAATTGGCGTGCCTGAAGCTGAATAATTTTACAACAGCAACCCTCGTCAAACGAGATTCAATTTTGATGGATGAAATGGGAAATAAAAAGATGAACACATTTTCAGCTTTGCGTCGCATGACGAGCAGATTAGCACAAATACATTCCCACGCGTGCACAAGAAATACAGAACGACTGAGAATTTTATGACGTCATCAAATCGTGCAACACTACAAAACGGTTGCCACAAGAACTTCAGTCAGGTACAAATATAACAACAACAAAAACAAATAACATTGTAAAAAAAACAGGAGAACATTTGAAAAACATATACAAACAAACAAACAAACAAACACAAACACACAGACAAACAAACAAAAATCAACAAACAAACAAATTGTTTCGCCTAAAAGAAGAAAAATATAAAAAGCGAACACCAGACAAACGAACCAATAAAGAAAGGAGCAGGCAAGCGCGTATACAAAGAAACAAACAAACAGACAAACAAACAGACAAAAAAACATACAAACATACAATCAAACAAACATACAAACGAGCAAGGCTTATTATTGATGCATCAGTCGGCAACATTTTCGGCGTCATATTTGTCCGTACGTCGCCATTTAATCCCATCGGCGCACACACCGGCAAGCACTTGTTATGGCAGATCAGTTATAATAAGGTGTATCTATGCGCTCAATCTATGTCCATCCAGACGCACTCATACACACAAACACACGTGCACACTTACACGTACACACACACACACACACACACACACACACGCACATGCTAATGCATCCAGTATTCACGGGCACATACAAAGATACATACAAAAGCACATTTAAACATTTAAATTTTTTCGGAAAAAATAATGAGCGTGCCAACAGCCGGAGATCTGGCGAAATATTTTTGTATGTTTTTTGATGCATCGGTGCATGCCGGGATTATGTTATATTTGTCGCCAGAATATTTGTAACAACAACCACGATGATGATGATGGTGACGATGAGGAAAATGATGATGATTATGAAAGTAGTAAGAATGATGAAGAAGATGATGATGAAGATGATGACAAAAATGAGGATGAAGATGATGATGTTAAAAATGATGACAATTTTAGAAATTTTGACAGAAATGATGACCAGATGAATGATGATGACCAGAAGAATGATGATGACGTAGATGATAAAAGAAATTAAATAAAATATTTATTTATTCATTCACATATAACAATATGATATGTGTGAAATCTATCAAACTGAAAAACACACACATACATACATACACATATACTTATAAACAAACAAACACACACACAAACACATATATACATACAAACACACAAAACCAACCACAATCTTTCACACACCCACACACACTCAAGAAAAAAGTGAACGCATTAAAATGCAACACATTACATTATGTAAGGTAGCGTAATACATTACAACACGCATATCTTAAGAATTTCATTCGGGAGACAAAAAATGACGCGCTATATAAATAAACATTGTATATCATATAAATTATATATATATATGCCTATACGTATATATATATATATATATATATATATATATTTGTATTTGTATTTACGATGTCATCTTAACGCATAGGTTAATCGATCGCTGTATTTCATAATTGAGCGTAATATATATGCGCGAATATATTTGCGTGTTTCATTGTGCGTGCGTAAATGTGTGTGTGAATGTTTATGTGTATGTGTGTGTAAATGTTTGTGCATGTGTGGACTTGAATGTTTATGCGTATTCATGTGTATGGTGTGTGTGTGTGTTTGAGTGCTTACATTGGCTTGCGTGTGTGTGTGGTTATGTTATCTTAAATTTTATGTTGTTATTTATGTGTTTATATGTGTGTCTGTGTTTATACTATTATTATTATTGTTAACAACAACAGGCACATCAAACGCGGTGAATGTGCGTCGTGAATGTACGCATCACGTACACTGCATATGATAAGAGGGAATGATTTCCTTCGCGTTCGAATCCGATCACGGAAACGGCAGGACCATCATGAAGTCTTGGCGTCTATGTCTGTGAACGCGTTTTCGAACGTGTGTCTGTGTGTGTGTTTATGTTTGTATTTGTGGGCTGACTCATGCACGTGATGTGGTGGATATATAAATGTATTTGCATGTATGCATGTATGAAAACAACCAAAAAGATCGGGTAGGCATTTTTTTGTCTTTGAATAAAAATTCGTTTTTGAAGAATATTAACAAAAAATGGTCTGCTTAGTTGTAAATATTATAGAAATTGAACTTCAACGATTCATCATTCGTCTGTGTAGGACATTCATCTTAACAACCATCCATCCATCCATCAGGACATCAAGAACTCATGGATAGATACATAGATGGACGGATGGATGGATCTGCTTAGCAAAATTTGCACCCCTCTTCATCGCTTAATAATTCATCAAAAATAAAATACAATTAGCTACTTTTAAAGGTAATCTACATTCAAATAACAAATAAACACATGCGTACGTGCACACACACACACAAAAACGAACGAACGCACACGCACGCACAAACATTCAGCTGAACATGTAAACAATAAGATAGAGGAGAACAATGTCGAACAATTAAGAAATTGCAGCGAAGTTCACGGTCAGGTCACGTGTTTTTTGATTGACCAATGAACGAATGAATGAGTTGACCGCTGATGACCATGCTGATGACAACGACGATGATGATGAAGATGGAAAAAGGCAGACGTCTAATTTTTTCCATTGATTATCGAGCAAAAAACTTACTGGCAAAAATAATCATAAGAAGAAAATATGATCATCACAAGCATCTTTACCATCATCATTAGTTTCTTTTTTTTTCATGGTCGTTGTAATCATCATCATCATCCTCACCATCGCCATCATCATCATCATGACGAACCTCATTATCTTATCCACATAACAAGGCAGCCCTAATCAACATAAAAGAGCCATCAATCATCCAACAGACCCCGCCCACACTAAGTACGTAAATAATGAGACGCTTGTTTTCATTTTTGCCAATGACGTATGTATGTGAGCGTGCCTATTTCCGTGTTTCTTTATGTTTGTGTATGTATATGCGTGCATGTCTGTGTGTTTGTATATTTGTATGTGGTTGTATACCTGTTTGTTTGTATATCTGTCTGTATGTATGTGTGTTTGTATGTGGTTGTATATCTGATTGTATATCTGTCTGTCTGTATGTGTTTGTATGTTTGTATGTGGTTGTATACCTGTTTGTTTGTATATTTTTCTGTATGTATGTGTGTTTGTATGTGGTTGCATACATGTTTGTTTGTTTATCTGTCTGTATGTATGTGTGTTTGTATGTGGTTGTATACCTGTTTGTTTGTATATCTGTCTGTATGTGTGTGTTTGTATGTGGTTGTATATCTGATTGTATATCTGTCTGTCTGTATGTGTTTGTATGTTTGTATGTGGTTGTATACCTGTTTGTTTGTATATTTGTCTGTATGTATGTGTGTTTGTATGTGGTTGCATACATGTTTGTTTGTTTATCTGTCTGTATGTATGTATGTTTGTATGTGGTTGTATACCTGTTTGTTTGTATATTTGTCTGTATGTATGTGTGTTTGTATGTGGTTGCATACATGTTTGTTTGTTTATCTGTCTGTATGTATGTGTGTTTGTATGTGGTTGTATACCTGTTTGTATATCTGTCTGTATGAGTATTTGCATGTCTGCATGTGGTTGTATACATGCTTATTTGTATATCTGTCTTATGCGTGTGTGTTGTCTGTGTTTGTATGTGATGTACATTTGTTTGTATCTCTGTTTGCAGCACTGCACACACAGCATGGAACTGCTTACATACATGATATGTGCGAGAGACAGACATACACGGTTGTTAGTGTCCACTTTTGAAAGGCATTAATGAGAGTTAGACGAAAGAAATTGTGACAAATTAGAGATTTTCTTATTAATATAAATGCTGTAATTTCCAACGTGAAAACTAAAAAGCCGGCTTAATGTAGCATAAATTTTGACAAAAAAATGTTTTGCTAATGAGAAACTTAAATTAAAATTCATTGAATCATGCTTAAGAAAATTTTTGCGAAACTGTGTGATATTCATTTTGAAGACACCGCAGTTCCGTAACTGTCCATGACTGCTATTCATCCCAATCACATTCGCTTCATCACCATCATCGCAATTATCATACTCATCATCGTCGTCGTCATCACAATTGCATCATCATCATCGTCGTCTTCGTTGCCATCATCATCATCACCTCATTTTCGACATTCGTCAGGCATGTCAGTACTTGAGTGAATGCAATTACAATTCATTTCGCTCAACCAAAAATCATCATCATCATCGTTAAAGCAGTCATCATTATCATCATCCTCACTTTATCTAGGTCATCATCATCATCATCATCTACAACAACATCAATGGGTCGTCATCGTCATTAACACAATCAATTTTTAAACAACTTCTTTGTTAATAATTTTTTCATCGTCATCATCATAATCATTATCCTCATCATCATTATCGCCATCACTATCATCATCTTCCTCCCTATCATCATCATCATAATTAATATTTAGCTAATTCATTTTTCCTTGCTTCCATCATTTGTAATCACTCACCATCATCGTCATCCTCCTCATCATCGTCATCGTCATACAGTGTCATCATCATTACATTACATAATCCACATCATCATTTTGTCATCATTTCTTCGGCAACGTCTGCCATGAAACCGAAAAACATACCGCCGTTACTGTTAACGAGACGAAACGAAACGAGACGAAACGAGATTTATTTTGCAACAAAAAACACAAACAGTAAATGCTACAAAGTTGACCAGAATAAAAATTAAGAATTCTGACTGTCTTATGATTGCATCATCGTCATCGCCATTGTCATCAACATCATCGCCATCATCATCATCATCATCTTCTTACCTTCTCATTATCATCATCATCATCATCGCGTACGTCCAATAAAATGTATTTGTTTACATTTTCGTGTGTCAGACTGTCGATGCCGTTTAGTAACGCACAATAATAATAATAAAAATAATAATAATAGTAATAATAATAATAATAATAATAATGATGATGATGATGATAATAATAATAATAATGATGATGATGATGATAATAATAATGATGATAACAGAAATAATAACAATAAATACAATTATTATTGTTGATATTGTTTAAGGTACGTAATTATTTTTCAGTCAAACAATCAATTCAAAGCAAATGAACATTTAACATCCAATCGCAATAAGGGAAAATTCTTGGGCATTTGTTGAATTGTATGTATAAATGTGTTATATACATGTATAAAAAAGTACATACATAATATACATACATGTATATATATATAAATATACATACATACATGTATATATATATACATACATGTACGTATATATATTTGTATGTGTATGTATAGATGTATGATGATTGTATATTTGTGTATAAAACAGTTGGGGCAATTAGATCGACACCACAATCAATTACCATCTAAACGTGTAAACAAATCTGGAGATGCAATATTATTGTTTGCATCGCTTGTTTATTGTGCGTGTATGTATGTGATGTGTGTGGTTGTGTGTGTGTGTGTGTGTTTATAAGCTTGCTTATGCGCGCGCGCGTGTGTGTGTATGCATGAGGGCATGTGTTTAATTGTTATGTTTGTATGAGTGCGTGCGTGTGCGTGTGATTTTCTCTATATTTGCTCGTTGATGAATGATTGCTGTTGCAAAGTGAGAATGCAAGCTGACGGTTGAAGAATTTTGTGCTGATGACTTCGATTGTAAGATAGGATTCATAATTATTTCTTTTTTATTTAAAATTAAGCGAAAGACCTATGAGAAAGAAGAGTTTGTTAACTGCATTTTAATGTTTTAAAAATGTTTGAACGTTCAACCATTACCAAAACGTCCTTTGTTGTAGTTGAAGAAAAATTATCAATCGAAGGATGTCCGTTCACGAGGTAGGATGACGATTAGGCAGGAGTCTGTCTATGCAACTCTCAAATTGTTCGAGTTTCTCGAGCTACGATTAAATGTTTGCTTTCAATGAGAAGTTTGAAAGATGGGCGGCCATGGATGTTGCAGCTGCTCCAGTCGGCATCTGCAACCAACTGATGTTGTCGCATAATGGTGGAACATTGTGGCACAACAATGTATGTACATACAAGTATACAAGTAGCCTTGAGTCTATAGACAAATACATCCAGACATCAAATATCAAGGAAAAACACATAAACCATAGATACAAAAAGCCACACCATTTACACAACATAGATACAAACAATAACAATACATAGAAACGCAACTTGCAACCTAGACGCAAACAAAAGCAGAACATAAATACAAACAACAACAACACACAACATAGACACACCCAACATAGATACACAAAACATAAATACATACAACCATAGATACACACAACACACAACATACATAGATACACACAACACACAACATAGATATGCGCATACACCAAAACACCCCTTCATATCTCACCTTGACTTGACTCTCCGACATTCCCAGTGCAAATGCGAGTCTGGCTCGTTCAGGGCCTGCCAAGTACTTCGTCTGCTCAAAAGTTTTCTCCAGGGCAAAAATTTGATGTCCCGAAAAAGTTGGGCGCGTGTGTTTCTGCTTGTTGTTTGGATTGTTGTCGTCCTTGTCGTCGATGCTGCTGCTGCTGTGGTGAAATCAGGACTGATTTTTGATGTGGTGCAAATGTA
>NW_008705459.1:4348092-4349323 GCF_000326865.2 Helobdella robusta | reverse complement strand
TGAAGTTGATGTGGTTCTGGGTTAGTATGTTGTGGTTGTTGATGATTATGTTGTTGCTGTTATTGTTGATGATGTGGTTGTTGTTGTTTGAGTGCTGCTGAATTTGTGTCGTCATCGTTGTGGCCGTGGTTGCCAGCAAGTGGTGGTGCGTTTGCTGCTTGTGGTTTTTCATTTGAAGAGGTAGAAATAGGTTGTTGTTGTTGTTGCTGCTGATGTTGTTGTTGTTGTTGTTGTTCATATTGTTAATGTTGCTATTGATATTGTTGCTGAATTGAAGCTGTCGTTGGTTGGGGAATGCTTGAACTGTTAATAAAATAATAATAATAATAATAATAATAACAGTAATAATTATAATATTATTACTATAAATAATATAAATAACAACAACAACATTTCTCTTCAGTTTTTTGTCTAGAAACATCACTAACAACACCGTAGGTTGTTAACCCCCAAGCATCTACTCTTTCTCTTTGTGCCTTTCGAACTTCGTCAACTCAGCACAGAACCAAAACCTACCATTACACCAACTCGTCACCCATCATTTTCATATTTGTCATCATTTCAATCGTCATCATTCTAATCATTATCATCATCATCATTATCATCATCATCATCATCATCATTTCAATTAAAATCATAATCTAAACTTACTGTGGTTTTTCCAGAAAGCTGCAGCAGCAGCCACCCAGTAAGCATTCTGTCGGGCCGGAAGTTCGGATAAGACGTCACGAACGACGTTGTATGGTTTGCCGGAAGTCATGGGGCATTTGGAAAGAGAAGAGCTTGCCCCAGCCAACAGGAGATCAGGATTTGAAATATCAGCTGATTGCTTGAGTGGGAGTATTGATGATGATGAGGAGGAGGAAGAGGAAGAAGATGAAAGTGAAAAGGATGAAGATGAAGATTGCGGAGAAGAGAATATGTGGTTAGGTCCAAGAAAAGAAAGCATTTTGATGTTGTTGCTGTTGTTGTAGAAGTTTTGATTAGTCGTTGATGACGTCGTCGTTGTTGCTGGCGTTGTTTTGTGATGTGTAGTAGGCTGGTTGTTGCTGTTTCTTTCCACATTACCTAATATGTCGTTGATACCAAATGGTGTCTTGGTGTGTTTTGTGTGCTTTTGTTGTTGTTGTTGTTGGTTTTGTTGTTGGCGATGCGGTTGTTGCGTGCTATTTGAATTGTTGGCGTTTAAACAATTTTTTGCTTCATTAGGTTTTTTAGTGCTATCAACGTT
>NW_008705459.1:4338236-4347884 GCF_000326865.2 Helobdella robusta | reverse complement strand
TGTGGCGTTGTTGTGGTTGATGATTTTGTTGTTGGTTTTGCTGAGTTTGTCGTTGTTATTGTTGCTCTCGTCATTCATTTCATCGGTACTTTCATCATCGGCGTTGTTATTTACGCTGTTGATGTTCATAATGGTGTTGCTTTGAATGTTGCTGTTGATTATTTTGTTGTTGTTGCTGTTGTTGATGTTATCTTGGTCAACATTGTGAATGTTGCCTTTTGAATGAGGAATTGATGGAGCATCCGGTGGCTGTGATGTCATGGTGCTCAAATTTGTTCAACAAATTTGCAAGTTTTGATTATGTATTTGTTACTGTAATGATGAACTTGGTTACAACATATGATGTTGTTTTGTTGATGTTGTTGCAGTACCTGTTTCGCTGATTGCGGTGTAGACGTGCGTAACTATTTATCGCTACTTTCCAGCAAGAAGCAGGTCTGAGCGGTTTTGAAAAAAGTCATCCCGACGTAAATAAATAAATAATTTTTTCAAATTAATAATGTTTTAATGATTGTACGAAATGTGAAAAATATTTTCATTAATTATAAATTCAAATTCAACTAAAACAATTTTCATTAAATATAAATCGAAATTCAATTAAAACTATTTCCTTTGAACATAAATCTAATTTCAACTAAACAACCTTACGGACGACCATTAATGAGTTGGAGGGAGACACGTCCAACTAAATCATCACTGAACATCAATCGTTGGAAAGGAATGGAAATCTAATGCATTTAACAAACAACTACTTTTTTTCTGAACCAAAGAAATGAAAATAAATTACAAAATCAACAACAACACTGTAGCATCACTGTTTCCTTTTTCACTTTTATATCACTCACATCTTCTTCCGCCACGCTCTTTCCTTTCCAGTTCAGCATTGTTAAGAACGAATTCAAAAATGGCGATAATAATAAAGAAGAAACTCTTTAAAAATTATCCTCCATATTCTCCGCAATAAAAATAATTACGTCATCGATCTGGCCACACCCCTTTTGCGCGCGTAGGCGTGGTCTTTTTTTGAATTGTGAGCGTGTTTGCGTATGCAAGCGTTTATATATAAATCTATATACATATGTATATGTATATATATATACACTATATATGTATGTATAAATATGTATGTACAGTTTATTTATATGCTAGGTTTCATTGCTTATGACTGGACAATTTTTTCGTCCAAGTACAAAAGAATAAAGTTCAGAAAGCGAAAATAAAATTGAAATAAAAGTAGAAAAATGTAATTATCTCCAAGTGCAAGAAATAAAAAGTAAGAAAAATTCATGCAAAATAATGCGAGAAGCGAGGCAAGAAAGAACATTAAATATACATGAACATTACATTACTAACATTACAACATCCGTACAATTACACACATAGGCGCATGCAATTATAATAAAATGGATAGAAACTCAAACGGACGCACTGATAGAAAGAACATTCCCAGGCTAGGGACATAGGCAATTTAGTAGAAGTACGTTTGATTGATGGCTTATTGATAGCATGAACTGGATACATTAAGGCTTATTGGACCATGCTTGCTTACTATTGGTTGGCGCTGCTTGACTTTCAAACGTTTCTATTGGCTGAATAAACGATCATACATACTTGTATATACACAAATATGTTTACATACGTACATACATATATATTTACATATTACATATATATACATACATATATATTTACATATTAGCGTGCCTACGGAGTGATTATATACATGTTCATGTATTGGTTCGCATGTTGATAGTTAGATAGATACGCAAAGAACGTGTAGCACGTAAATAAAGATCACACAAATTAGACATGGACAGTAAAACTTTGTTTAATTCATAAACACCTAGAAACTGTTTGGACACAAATTAATTAGAGATGAAGAGATGGATGGAGAGCTGGAAGAAGGAAAGATGAATTGATGGATAGATTGAGAAAACATGAAAAAGAGAAAAATAAATGGATAGACTGAGAGATGAATAAACGGAGTGGTGGAAGAGTGAACGATGGAAACAAAGTTAACAAATGAATAGATAAAGAGATAAACAGGTGTAGGCCAATGTCGATGAAGGGTTTCCACTTTTCCAGGTGATTAGTAGTGCAGCGGCCCTAAGCAGACGTCCGTCGCATTACAATCATTTCGTAGATGCAAATTACAAATACTGCACTGCATATGACTGTCGCCTGTTGTTCACCGTCTTGATGGCAAATTATTGAAAAGAGTTAAAGTAAACAAAAAATAGAAATAAATTATTTAGAAGGTAAATAGGAACATAACATAATATTCACATTTAGTTACAAAACAAGAAAAAGTGCGGTAGATGTAAAAAAGGAGAAATAACAAAGAGAGATAGAAGTGAAGGGAGAGAGGAAGAGAGAGAGAGAGAGAGAGAGAGAGAGAGAGAGAGAGAGAGAGAAAGAGAAAAAAGAAGAAAGAGCAGAGTGAAAATAATTGTGATGCATTCAATATCAATTTAGATTTTCATTCATTTAATTCTCTATCGCCGCACGAATCAACGCGATACAAGGCGATCGTTTTATACATCTCACGCGCATGTGTGCGTGCGTGTATGTGCATGTATGTGCGTGTATGTGCGTGTATGTACGTGTATGTGTTATATATATAAATATATATATATATATATATATATATATATATATATATGTATTCAATGAAAGTTACAAGTTTTAAAACTACGTGTATGTAAGTTTCGTAAACAAACATAATGAATGCGATGCACACATACATGCACACACACACACATAAATACATACATGTACATAGACACGCACACATACATGCACACAGACACGCACACAGACACGCACGAGACCAACACGCGTAAACACCCAACCGTTTGAACGAGGAAGCATCTTATTTCTTAAGCACGTGATCCGTGGCGTCATCAAAGTAATTGTCCTTTGATTGCATCTTCCTCTCTCTTTCTCTCCACATATCTCCAAAATATTCTACGCTCGTTGAAGTTTACTGGTCGGTGTGAGTGTGAGTTTGTGTGCTTGTGTGTTTGTGCGTCTGTAATGGCGTGTGCTTTCATACATTCGTATATGTACTTATGCATGTGTGTGAGTGTGTGTGTGTATGTGTGTGTGTGTGTGAACATTTGTATGCAAACATTCTTTTTCAGTTGTAACCAAAATGTGAATAGCTTAGCTTGAAGACAGAACAATAGAGGAGAAAGAAAAATTCATTAAAGAAAGTTATTCTGAGAGTTTTAATAGCACTAGCAAACCGAATGTGACAAAAAAAAGTAAAGCGCCGCAAACTCAATGTAAATAACGAGAGACACAAAAATTTAAAAAAAAAACAACAACAAACAAACAAAACAGAAGAAACCAAAAAGAAGAAGAAATCAGGGCGGTGCGTCTAAGAGCCGCAGAACAATCAGGCTGGAAATCCGAAGAGGTATACCGAGATGAATAGTTAGGGAAAGGAGAAATTTAATAAAAAGCTCGCCAATTCCCTGGCCGGCATCCTGCTAGCGGCAGAGAGGCTGAAACTGCTGGATATCAATTGCATTAAGTGGTCAGTCAACGTGGTCGGACCACAATAAACATTAATATTGTGTTTACACTGGTCATCATGATGATGATCATGATGATGATTATGATAATGATGATTATTATGATGAGGAGGATGATGATGAGGATGATCACTAAGATGATGATGACGATGATCACTAAGATGATGATGACGATGATGGTCACTGAGATGATGTTGTTGACGCTGTTGATGATAAAGCGATAATTTTGATGGTCCATGATTATGGTGATGGTGATGATGATAGTGATGGTGGTGGTCATTGTAATGATGTTGACGATGATAGATGAAGCGATGTTGACAACAATAATGGTAATGATGAAGCTGACTGCCATATAACTGTTGGCGGGTCGATAAGAATCTGAGTGATTTCAGTTTAAAAGTGTTATGAAGATGCTGATGAGTGATGCAGCGATGAAGATGCTGATGAGCGATGCAGCGATGAAGATGCTGATGAGTGATGCAGTGATGAAGATGCTGATGAGTGATGCAGTGAGAAAGATGTGATACAAAATATGATATAAGTGATAACGAATGAGCCGGCTTTAGTGGTTGGTCATATAAGATTATGAAATGAATGTAACTATGGAGAGGATGATGATGATGGTGCGATGATGATGATGAGAAAGAATATGATGATGAAAAGATGAAGACGTAATGATGATGACGAGAGAAAAAAATGGAAGAGAAATGGAGACAAAGACCAAAGTAGAAATGAATAAAGAAAGAATAAGATAAATAGAAAGATAAAAAGCTAGCAGCAGTTCTAGATGAAATGAAAAAAATTAGAGAATAGGAAAGAAAGAGAGAGAGAGAGAGAGAGAGAGAGAAAGAAAGAGAAAGAGAGAGAGAGGGAGGGAAGGAAAGTGTGTGAGAGTGAATGGCAGCCCAGAACGTTAAATGGAGCGTGAAGAGGCGAATATAAAGTTCATCTTACTGATTAAAAAAGCGATCGCTGCGTGGCTAACATCGGAATGAATGAAAGAAAGAACGAATGAAAGAATGACTGAATAATAAAATAAACGGACAAATGAAAGAGAGAGCAAACCAATAAACAAATGAACGGACGAACAAACAAACGTTTAAACGAAGAAATGAATGGCGAATAAAAAAAAAGAATAAAAATTAATTCAATTTTGAAGAAAATAAAGATAATAAGCAGAAATAATCTTTTTTACTATTGTTGTTATTAAACGATGCAAATGTTTTTATAGCTCTCAAAGCTGGGATTAATTAGCAATAGCTGGAGACGATGCCGATGATAAAAATAATAATAACAAATTATTATTATTATTATTATTATTATTGTTATTATAATTAACACTACTATTATTGTTATTGTTATCTATTATTCATTTATTAGTAGTTATTAATTTATATACGGTAATAATCACGAAAAAAAAATACTATTGTGGAAAGAATTGCAGTAGCCACAGGGGCCACAGTACCAAAATTTTAGTAATACGGTAGTATTAAATTAAAAGCAATAGTATTAGTAGAATCAGAAGTGGCACTCACTGCAGTCGTAGTAGTTGTACTATTACTAGTACTTTTACTACTACTAGTAGTAGTAGTACTAGTAGTAGAAGTAGTAGTAGTAGTAGTAGTAGTAGTAGTAGTAGTAGTAGTAGAAGTAGTGTTAGCAGTAACAATGCTTACATAACTGAGAATAACTATAAGACGTAGTATTGGTAGTAATGGTCATATTTCCTTGACTTGAGTATCAACACTCGAGGCAAGAAAAATATTGTTTTTTATTCTTTGCCAACTGAGAATTATTTTATCTTTGTCAACATTGCAAGCATATGCGCACGAGTGTGTATTTAAACACACACACACACAACGCACACACACACACACACACAAACACATACACGTACACATACATACATATATATTATATATTGTACGTAGACACGGCCGACTTATATTGTTGTCGTTGATTAATTTTGATCTTTGGTATTTTTGTTTTTTTTTGTTCCGTCCTCTTGTTGTTATCTAGCGTATTGTTATCATTTTATTTGCTCTCTTATAAGATTGTTTGTTGCTGGCGCTTTGTATGTGTGTTTGTATGTGTGTATGTATGTGTATGTTTGTATGTATGTGTGTGTGTATGTGTGTATGTTTGTATATGTTTGTATGTATGTCTATATGTGTGTATATGAATATGCGTTTGTTTGTATGTGTTCATGTATGTGCATGCATGCATGTATATTTGTTTGTATGTTTGTGTGTATATATGCATGATTGTATGTGTGCGTGTTTGGATAAACGTTGGTTTTGAGCGGTGGATGAATGGATAGATTGATTAATTAATGATATCAATGTTTTATAAATTGTTTTTCGTATTTATTTATTTTTTATTTATTTAAATAAATAAATAAATATTGAAAAACAATTGATAAAACATTGATATTATAAATTAATCAGTTTATCCTTACATATATTGAATACTATATCTTTTTTATTTATATAAAAGTATTTCCGTAGCGCTTTTTTTATCAATATTTTGAAATGGAATCTGTTTGTGGCCGATCATAAAAATACTGATTGAAATGAATGGTCTTTATGTTAATTTCGGATGTTGTATGTCTTAAAATTTGAGCTACGTAAGAAAATTTTTTTTCTCCATGTTGAATCTGTTCTTGCTGTTTAAGTCGTCTTTCAAGGGCTGAAAATTAAAACAATACTATTTATTCATACCTATAGAGTATATATATACATGTTATTATTTATATATATGTATGTATTTATTTCATAATTTTAGTAGGGAGTGTTTTTTGACACATTATTTTTAAAATATACCCAATGAAGGAATTATGGAATTGCCCAAAAAGTTGTTGTGTCATTTAGACTGGATTCATATATTCTGACTTTTGAAGAATTTTGACTTATATATGGCCAATAAAAATTTTCTCTATGACCATAAAATTGACATTGTTGATTGATAGCTTTTTGTTGTCTTTTAGTGCTATTTTGATGGGCATATATAACTTACGTTTAAGCCCATTATTCATTTATATTTATTTATTTATCTATATATTTGTTTATCGATGTTGTTGTCCCCAATGGCACGAATTTTTCTACAAAGGGAGTTGAAAAACTAAGCAAATATAAATTGTATGCGGAACACAAAAACCCGCGTGATCTCAATAGTAGTCGGTGCATTGGTAAGAGTACGTCAAGGGCTGCAGAAATATCTCGATGAACTGCCTGGAAAGGAAAGTGTTGCACAAATGCAGAAGATAGCCCTACTAGGTACTGCCCTCAAACAAACAACAAGAAACTAAAACTCTCTACTTCAAAAATCCGGTGGACTGCCGGTAGATGCCAGCAAAAGTGGCTGAGGAAAATAACATTATAACAATAGTAAAGTAATAATTACAGATTCATTGAAACAACTATCAATCTATCGGTTATTTTAATCATATCAACTGTTATAGATTGTCGCAAACACAGTGGCCGATCTCTAGAAAACTTTGGCTAGGGGCCAAAGTTTTGGAAATGTTTAAATAAATTTTGAAATTTTACGGGGGCAGAAAAAAACCAACAAAATCGGCTTTCACGACCATCCAGATCTGCAAATATCTACTAAAAATAAGAGCCTGTCCAATTTTATTAACGCAACGCAAAGAGATTTTGTGTGAATGAACCAATGAACTCCAATGAACCAATGTAGGTACACAGACATGCACTTAGCTATTCTTTATCTTACTTACATTTGGTACAGTTCCAACAGATTCAAACTAAATTGGATTTAAATTTATTCTAGTAGAGACAATGTTCTGGTGTTATGAGCCAAATTTATTATTTCGTGTTACAACACTTAATCAATCATTTTATTTGACGATTTTTAAAAATACGAAATGGATACTTTTTTTAGATTTATGCGTAGCTAATTTTTTTTACAATTTATATACGATCCTTTTCATCTATAGAGAACTTGAAGATGTTTCTTTGTTAGCGAGAGATCCTTGCGAACATTAGATAACATTATTAAGGTGTGGTAAGATTGGATTGTAGTGATTTCAATTCTCATTAGCTGATTGCTATCGTAATTAAATATTGGTTAATAAATAAATAAATTATTCGTTAATAAATAAATTAATTAATTAAAATATTTTTAAATAAAATTTTTTTTAATGTATCTCTATTTTAACTCCCAAGTAATTTTTTTCTGAGACGAAAATCATCATCTACCTACATGTAAAAGACATTATCACAACGAACTAACTGTACAATAATTATATTGATGATCATTGATTTATATAAGGACAAAGCGTTTCTGAAATCTGAAATAAATAAATAAATCTGAAACGACAGTAATTCGTTATAAAACACAATACAAACGAAAACATCTGTCCAGTTTTATTAAAAAAATTCATTGAGACATCTTTATGAGTTGAGAAGATTCTGCGTTTTCAAACATTGGACATGTTGTTTGTCGGCCATTTAAATTGATAGCATTTTTAATTTTAAAATTCTTAAAAAATAATTTAATCTTTAAAATAACAAAACAGTTGACAGTATAAAAAATAGAATAAGAGTAACACAATAACGCAAAACAAAATTATTTAAATTAAAACATAAAAAATAACAAAATATGTCACTATGATACAATTGTATTGTACTGTACTGTTTTGTATTATACTGCATTGAATTGTTTTGTAATGCAATGTATTGTATTGTATTGAATTGCATTGCATTGTATTGCATTGCATTGTATTGTATTGTATTGTGTTGTGTTGTATTGTACTGTACTGTAATGTATTGTACTGTATTGTATTGTAATGTGTTGTCTCGTATTGTATCGTATCGTATTGCATTGTATTGTACTGCAGTTTATTGTACTCTATTGTAGTGTAATGTATTGTATTATATCATATTGTACTGTACTGCATTGTATAGTATTGTTGTATTGTATTGTATTGTATTGTATTGAAGTGTGTTGTATTGTATCTTGTAATTGTTCAAATTTCCTCGATGATGTTGTTCTCCCTGAAGCACATTTCAACGTACAAGGACTCCATACTTGGAAGTGGTGCCGCCAAAAAATGGGCAGGTGATGGCAGTGGTGACGACAATGCCGACGACGACGAAGATAATAATGGTGATGAAAACGCCGATGATGATGCTAATGATGTTGGAGTTAAATATGATGGTGATGGTGCTATGGGATGTAATGATGGTGGTGATGATGGTGATGGTGGTGATGATGTTGGTATGTGATGTAATGGTGTCAGAAGAAATGAGTTCTGTGAAGGAGGTTGCGTTGAATTGATTTTGTAGTTGTTCACGTTTTTGTGGCCGTTGAGGTCGCTGCTGATGAGATTGATCATGTTGTCGCTACTAAAGTGTTTGTATTCAAAGCCTTCGTAATTCAACTTTTCGATGTTTTTCGTGTTTTTTCTTGAGTCAAACTCAGAAGCACTTGAACAGCCAAAACCGCAACAACAATTGAAACAACTACTGCAGCAGCAACAAGATTCACCATGGCAGCAACGACAACAACGACAAGAACTACACCCACCACAGTAGCCACAATTTTTAATTTCATCGCGAATAATTGTGTTTCCGCTTTGTTTTGATTCAAAGTAATGTTGCAAATCCGTAAGAAACCTGTTGAAATATGTGAAAGCATAAATGAGCAGTACGCTCGTCAACAGCTGCAATACACAATATGTATGCCTGATAGAGTTGCCACTGTTGATGTTGATGTTGTTGTTGTTGTTTTTGTCAATAATGATGTTGTTGTTGATGTTGTTGTTGTTGATGATGTTGTTGTTTTTGTCAATGATGACGTTGTTGTTGTTGTTGTTGTTATTATCATTGATGACGTTGTTGTTGTTGTTGTTATTATTGTTGATGATGTTTTTGTTTTTGTCAATGATGACGTTGTTGTTGTTCTTGGCAATAATGACGTTGTTGTTGATGTTGTTGATAATGTTGTTGTTTTTGTCAATGATGACGTTGTTGTTGTTGTTGTTGTTGTTGTTGATGTTGTTGTTGTTGGCGTTTTTGTTGTCCTTTTTAGTTTTGTTATAGATATTACTTTTATCAATGTTAAGATTTTTGTGGCTGGTGTGGATGGC
>NW_008705459.1:4331390-4333364 GCF_000326865.2 Helobdella robusta | reverse complement strand
TGTTGATGTGGTATATGTTGATGTGGTTGATGTTGTGGTTCTTGATGTTGTTGTTGATGATGTTGTTGTTGATGTTGCTGTTGTTGAGTTTTCCACCNGTTGAAAAACAAAGCAACAGATGGCAACCCATTTGTGCAACAAAACAACAACGAGAACGATAGAAGGACAGACCCAGGTCAATAATATTGTGATGGGGGATGTTGCCTGCATACTAAATTATTGTTGTTGTTGTGGTTATTTTTGTTGCTATTGTTGTTGTTGTTAATATATTTTTAAAACAACAATTTTCAACAGCAATTTATAGAACAGCAAATAATACGAGAGACGGTGTGATCAAAACAACATCAACAACAATAACGCCAGAGTAGTGAAGATAGTGTTATAATAATATACAATAACAACAACAACAACAACATGATGACAGCAACAATAACAACTTGTTATAAAATCCACATTGTCGCCATTCAGGGTCAGCAGCAACAGAAGCAGCCACAGCAACAACAGCAGACGCAACTGTCGCCAAAGTAGGAACGCCCAAACCAATCAGAGAGAGCCTTTTTAATTGGCGCGAAGAGGATAATATAGATGATGATAATGATGTTACAGATGATGATGTCGGTGTTGATAATGATGATGCTGTTGTTGTTGTTGATGATGATGATGATGTATGTTGTGATGATATCTGGTTCTTTGAATTTGATTGGCTGGTGGGTTTTGTTGGCGATGATGTAAAACAATGATGATAAGAAGTGCAGTGATGATGATGATAATGAAGATGATGATGATGAAGATGATGATGATTATTTCCATGACAAAGATGAAGATAAGGATAATAACAGTTGCTATATACTGTTGGATGATGATGGTATTGATGAAAGTAGTGATGATGATTAGGATTATTATAATAGTTACGAAGATCCATTGGAATTTGATCGTGTTGATAAGAGCATTGGATGTTACAGCAACAGGTTTGTTGATTACAATGATGATGGCGATAAGGAGGACTATGATGACGATGTCTTTGATGTTGGTGATGGTGATGAAGACGACGATGATGATGTACATCTTCGTGTTGGTCAGTACCTTTCATCCTAAGCAGTTTGTTTGTCCATCTGTGTTAAAAGGAATTAATTTATATTGATCGTATAGATTTAAGAACATTTCAGTAACCGTGATAAAGGCAGGCTTCATTATTGTGAATGGTTTCAGCTGCACCTAGTTTAAAACTTTAAATGTCTACACTACACCAACGTACTCAACCGCATACAAACAACAATCAAATAACAACACACCATCAAAAAATAAACAAACAAACGAACGGAAGAACAAAATAAACAAACACACAGACAGACAGACATACGGACAGAAACGTGTTTACATACTTCATTGCCAGAGTTGCCCATGTTAAAATGCTCAAACTCAAGAAATGCAAGATACCTTGTAGCAATCTGATTACAAATTCCTGATTATGATAATGATGATTATGATGATGATGATAATGATGATGATTATGATGATGTAAGTTAAGATGAGGATGATCGGACTGGTGACCAATATGAGTGGAAAGTTGGGGAAGAGCTAGGTGTTGATGATAATGATGCAGCAATTGATGATGATGATGACGTTGATTAGTGAAGGAGTGAAAATCGTTGATGGTACGATGGTGGTTTGAATTCTGGTTACTCAGGGTTTCATCTGACTCCAGGCGATTGTATAATAGCGAGAAAATGACGGCGCTTAAAGTAGAAGCCACGAATAACGAGATGACACATATTTTCAGTAATGTCAGGATGTTGTTGTATTTGTTTATGTTGTTGTTGTTGTTGTCGATGTTACTTTTCATGTCATTGTGGTTACATGCTGCAGTGCCCTTCTGGTTGCATCTCTTGATGTCATGGCTGGCTTTGCCGAGAAATTTAAGAAAAATGCTTCTGGTGCAGCTAATGTGCCTGATTTTATGGAAGGAAACGTCGG
>NW_008705459.1:4328494-4331340 GCF_000326865.2 Helobdella robusta | reverse complement strand
CTATTGTCGAAGCGTGACGACATCCGTTGAATGGTAGTTGGTTTCTTGAACGATGTCGTTGAATTTGTTGTTGTTGTTTCTGGGGTTGTAGTTGTTTTTGATGAAGTTGTAGTTGCTTTTGTAAGAATTGTTGTTGTTTTTGATGAGGTTGTTGTTGTTTTTGTAAGAATTGTTGCTCACGACTTGTAGAAGATTCAAATAACGCATCACTCGATTTGAACTAGCACGGTGTCTTGAATTTATTTTTCCATTCGCCAGATCTCCATTGAAATTTATTTCCACGCAGACCAACGCGCACCTTCCTACTCCAGTGCACACGTGGAAATGAATCTGACCACCTGGCGAACAAATCATTTCAAGTTTGCTTCCTGTCCATCCACTCAAAATTGGTTCGCACTTTTTTGTTGAATTGAGAATCAAATGTTTCGTAAATGTGTTTTTGCCATGTTTTGATTTATTCCTTGACAAAGCAAGATTATTATTATTATTATTGTTATTATTATTATCATTATGAGTATTATGATAATTATAGTCGTCGTTATCACTGTCGTAGGAGGCGGAAGTAGCATCAACATCATCATCATCATCATCATTATCATCATCATCATCATTAGCATTTTTATCATCATTAATAATGTATTCGTCGTCATCAGCCGTTGCAAAATCATCATTATCATTATTATCATCACTATCATCATCAGCAGCCGCAGTAGTAGTAGCAGCAGTAACAGCAGCCGCGGAAGGCTTCTCGTCAACATCTACAGAGATCAAATACTTTCCATCTATAACTTGTTTGATATCTAAATTAAGTTCAATTTATTAAAGGATGAATGAACGAGTAAATGAATGGATGAATGCATGAATGAATGCATATATGAAAGCATGAATGAATGAATATATGAATTAGAATTAGCTAATTAATTAAAAAATACTTTAGAATGCAAATTCACCTATGCAAAGAAAGGAAACAATTGAACTATTGAAAAGCAAGTTAATTTATCATATTTTTTTAACCAACTTATCATAAAAGGTATTGATGTCCTGATGTCATCATCATCATCATCATCGGTTTCATCATCATCATCATCGGCTTCATCATCAGCTTCGTTGTTACCTTTGCAACGATCATCTTATCTTTTAATTTAACCCATCATCATCATCATCATCATCATCATCATCATCATCATCATCATCATCATCATCATCATTATCATCATCATCATCATCACCTTCTTTGAGATTTTTTCGTCGGCAAACGATTTGATCGAACAATCGAGCGGATGAGTGGAGAGGTATGTTTTCCCGGAAGTTGCTTGAAACGGAAGTTACCAAAGACACTTTAATCTTCGTAGTTCCGGTTTGTTACAGAAAAAGTTGAATGAAAAGTATAAAAAAATGATGTTAAAAAATAGAACAAAAGATTGTTGTTTGCTTTGAATGCGGTGAGGGTTTTTTTAAAAATATGAATACGTTTATGATGGATGACTTCTCGGATGACTTAAATAGATTGTCTGTAAGTGCATTCACTCCATTTAAATTTCATTCTTACATTCATTTGAAAATTTTTTAAAATTCCAGCAAGGCTAAATTTTTGCCAAGACAATTAATTATCGCTTAGTTTTATTAACAGTGCAAATTCTATATGCTGTATTGTGCTTATCCCATCCTTATTGTATATATCCATGACTTATCCAGTATTTATTTTGCGATTAAGAGGATGATTTTGAAACTTTCAAGTCGATGACTTTTTTCAAGTTATTTTTGGTAGTTCTCGTCTATTTCCATTTTTTGGGGCGAGGTGAATTTTAAAATTTTCAAGTTGATGATATTCTTCAATATTTTCCTCCTTCATGGCCTAGTGGGGGAGGCATTCCCGCATATCCCCTCGATCTGCTACTCCCGTTATCTTTACACGTGCTTAAAGATTACCATCTGCAGACGTAGAACATTTAAGAAATATATTGCAGTAAGTTTGGCGGGAATCTAAAGATTATATTCTTCTATTTAAAACATTTTACGCCAACATAATTATTGAAATTATAAATAGATAACGAGGAAAGCGAAGATGACGAAGATGATGACGACGATGATGAAGAAGATGATAATGATCTACTTATGTGGTCCTTGATTCGTAAGAGTGAAACAATACACGTCAAGTTATTTAAAAACATGAGCAATAAAAATAAAACTTCAACAACAATAACAACAACGACATCATTCTCAACAACAACAATAATAATAATAACAATAATAATAACAACAAAAACAACAACAATAACATAATAGCAACAGAAAGAACAACAATAACAAAAAGAACAATAACTAGATGAAATGAAAGAAGATAGCTACATAGATGAGAACTGGCAACACATTGATTCCTTTAAAAGCATTCTATCAATATTTCATTCTCCCTAGAAAAACAACGTTTATTATTTTTTTACTACTCACACACACACACACACACACAAAAAGAACACAGTTTTTGTATATTTAAAATATATATATCTTATATAATACATTATTTACATACATACATACATACATACATACATACATACATACATACATACATACATACATACATACATACATACATACATACATACATACATACATACATACATACATACATACATACATACATACATACATACATACATACATACATACATACATACATACATACATACATACATACATACATACATACATACATACATACATACATACATACATACATACATACATACATACATACATACATACATACATACATACATACATACATATATACATACATACATACTTGATTTTAATGTGAATTTTTAACGAATTAACAAGAAAAA
>NW_008705459.1:4321894-4328021 GCF_000326865.2 Helobdella robusta | reverse complement strand
GGTTCATACATACATATATACATACATACATACATACATACATACATACATACATACATACATACATACATACATACATACATACATACATACATACATACATACATACATACATACATACATACATACATACATACATACATACTTACATACATACATACATACATACATACATACATACATACATACATACATACATACATACATACATACATACATGCATACATACATATATACATACATACTTACATACATACATACATACATACATACATACATACAGACAGATAGACAGACAGACAGACACACACACGCGCGCGCGCAATTCACACGCACAACACACACAGACAGAAAACACACATATACATATTTAAAATAATACTTTTATACACATAATTGTATAAACGTTAAAATTTTTTGAATGTAAGAGCTCACTTTAGCTGAAAGGAATGCACTGATGTCATTTGAAAGACATCTTACTATTAGGAATTGACTTGACGATGAGGACAATGGTGATAACGATGGTGTAGCTGATGATGATGATGACGATGAAGATGGCGATGACGAGGGTGATGGTGATGATGGTAGTGGTGATGGGTGGCGTAGCTGATGATGAAGATGATGATGCTGATGATGGTGATGTAGCTGATGATGATGGTGGTGGTGTAGCTGATGATGATAATGATGAAGTTGGCGGTGATGATGACAGTAATGATGCCGTTGTTATTGTTTTTGTTGATGATGACGATATAATTGTAGTTGTTATTGTCGGTAATGTTGTTGTTGTTGTTGTTGATGTTTTGGTTGTTGTTGCTGACGCCGATTCTACCGTTGTTGGAAAAGTCGAATGGACACTTCTTCTTGACCTGTTTAGTAATAATAATAATAATAATAGTAATAATAATCTGAATAATAATTCGAATAATAGTAATAATAATAATCGTCATCCTCATCATCATCGTCTTAATCACAATCATAATAATCTTCATCATATATCACCATCATCAAGCGAGACAGACGCATTAACATTACGTGACGACCATTGACATTGAATTAAAATTCTGTTTGCATTTTATTATGATAATTTATGATCATTTTATGATATATGAATGAATGTTGGATAACTTACCTCTTCTTTTCTTGTAATTTTAGCATTGTAGACAGCTGAAGAAATATTTTTTTTATTTAAGAACAATACAATCGTTGCCAAAGTTATCATCACCAACAACCTATCATCATCACCACCATCATCATTACCAATTATCATTGTCATTATCATCATCACATCATCATTACCATCAATACCATTTATCATCATTAATATCATCAACAACATCACCATCCTAGTCATCATTTTTCTTCAGTATCATCATCATTCATTCTCATCATCTTTCTCATCATGTCCTCATCATTGTCGTCGTCGTCACCATCATGTACATGCGTGTCCTGGACAGATGTCATGCAGCTAATATTATAATGTCTTTGCCCCGTTGCATCTTCAATTATCGCCCTCTGCCATCGCATTTTCTCCATTTCCACTCTCTCTCTCTCTCTCTCTCTCTCTCTCTCTCTCTCTCTCTCATTTTATTTCTCTTTTTCTCTATTTTTTGCCTCTCTCTTTTTTCTAATCTCATACTCCTTTTCCATTTTCTTTTTTTCATTTGTTTTAATTTTGCAATTTTTTTTAATTTTTCATTTCAATAAACTTCAAAAACACATTCAAAATTTATTATTCTACTGTCTTCAATTTTAAAAAAATATTCTATTCGAAGAACACTTTCAATAAAATATCGGAAAAAGTATAAATAAAAACAGATTATGACAAAAAGAGGAGAGAGATAGAGAAATAGAGAGAGAGAGAGTAAGAAAAAGAAAGAGAAAGAAAAGAGAGAGGGAGAGAGACAAAAGAGTTGTTATGTGTATTGTAAGGGAATTATTTGTGACCCAGCGGTCTCAATTACTCCATCCTGCCGGCACTTTTATTATGCATGAACTTCGTACGACGAACTTTTGTTTATTTGGCCGAATTAGGTTATAAATTTTGTATAAATTTACTTTCTATTTTGATGTCTTTTATTTCGAGTTTAGTATTTTTTAAAAAGGTTGCCTGTATTTTTGTTGATTTATGTATGCCTATAGTTTGTTTGATAGGTTTGTCTGTTGTGTTATGTGTTTTTTAATGATTTTATGATCGCTAATTTGATCTATAACCAAGTTAGCGATTTGAATTCATATATTGTTTTAATTTTTTTGCTGCGGTATTTGCCGACTTTTAAAAATTATTGAAATGAAGAAACTGTAAAAAAATAATTTATTAACAGAACAAAATTTTTATAAAAGCCTATATGAAAAAAAAGTTCAATAACTCAATCAAAATAACAGTAATAATAATGCATTTGAATTTATAACATATTATATGTAAAAAACACAATAAAACGATAATTAAAACTAAAAAAAAACAAACAAAAATGTCAAAACCCCGCCAAATAGAGACTGCCAATTAGGAAGACATCTTGTCGTAATCACTTCTGCCTCGAGGCATTACATCAAAGTGCTCGTTCCGTGTAAAATATTCTGCCAAATGACAGGCTGCACGTCAGGCGGTGATGTTTCAAAAATTTTATCATAAGAAATTAAATTGATAAAATCATAATTAAAAAATAAATGTAATAAGTGTATAATTGATTGTAACTAAATTAAGTTATGCTAACGTAAAGAGTTTTAAATATTTATTCACGATTATTTCAACAGAATCAATTTTTTTTAAATTAAAACAAAACAAAAAATTCAAAAAAAAAATTAAACTGTCAAAAATAATGATTGTGTTCTTAAAGAAATGATTCTGGCAATAATTTTCATAAAACCAAAACAAGACATTCGATTGTCATTTTTTGTTACCAGTCATCAATCATGAGATCAGTCAATCAGTCAATCAATAAAAACGTTCTGCTACACCGATGTTTAACATCGGCGTCATCTTCATCATCATCGTCGTCATCATTATCATCGTCATCATTATCATCATCCTCATCATCATTATCATCATCCTCATCATCATTATCATCATCCTCATCATCATTATCATCATCCTCATCATCATTATCATCATCCTCATCATCATTATCATCATCCTCATCATCATTATCATCATCCTCATCATCATTATCATCATCCTCATCATCATTATCATCATCCTCATCACCATCCACACCATCACCATCGTCGTCGTAATCGTCATCGTCGGTGCAATCGTTATTAACATCCAGCAAACCATCATCATATATATATATATATACACATATATATATATATATATATATGTGTGTGTATATATATATATATACATATATAAGTATAAATATATTATCTTACTCACCCTAATTTACCATCATCTACATCACCATTCATCTTAACCACCATAACAACAACAAAATAATGATACCGATTGCCGCGGATTTCGATTTTTGAGGAGATCCAGTGAGCCTGTATCATGGTAATTGAGATAGAATGGTTAATAGATGAATATATCGTACTCAAAATAAATTAAACATTCTCAAATATGGATATTCAAACATTGATACTCAAATATGGATACTCAAATATGGATACTCAAAATAGATACTCAAATATGGATACTAAAATATGTATACTAAAATATGGATACTCAAATATGGGTACTCAAATATGGATACTAAAATATAAATATTCAAATATGGATACTCAAATATGGATACTCAGATATGGATACTAAAATATGGATACTCAAATACTGACACTGAAAGGAAATACTGATACTCAAATAATCAAAACGTGATTTTTGAAGACAAACTGAAACCGTTGAAGAATCACGAAATATTTGTACGCTCCGTGAGCAATTATCTAATGATATGTATCAATGTTTCTATTAATGTATGGATATATGTGAGCCAGTACGTGTTTACTTATGTATGTGTATCTATATCTCTATATCTGATATGTGTGTGTGTGTGTGTATGTGTATATGTGTGTATATATGTGTGTATGTGTGTGTGTGTGGCGTGTGTGTGTGTGTGTTTGTGTGTGTTTGTGTGTGTTTGTTAGTGTGTGTGTGTGTGTGTGTGTGTGTGTGTGTGTGTGTATGGTGTAATGTAGTTGTGATGGTGATGATAGTTACAATGTTGGTGATAGTTATGATGCAGTTGAAAGATAAACAAAGCTCTCTATTAAAGCAAATATTTGAGAAGGTGATGGTGGGATTAAAAAATCCATCCAAGAAACTTTTGCTCAGGACGATATCTTTCAATCATTTCATCATCGTCGTCTTCGTCGTCATCTTTGTATTTATCATCATTTCATCATCGTCGTCGTCATCATTATCGTATTCGTTATCATTTTATATTCCTCAATATCATCATTATCAAACTCATTATAGTTTCATCACCATTATCAAACTCATTATAGTTTCATCACCATTATCAAACTCATTATAGTTTCATCACCATTATCAAACTTATCATAGTTTTATCATCATCATTATATCATCTGCATCATTGTTGTCCTTATCGTCACCATACTCATTGTAATCATTCATCATTAGCGCACTTACCATCTACATCATCATCGTCTCATCTTCATAATTTGTGTGCCTGTCATATTTTCATGATCTTAATAATTAACCAGCAAATTGAAATTCCGTCATAATCCTCTCATCATCATCATCATCATATCATAGCATTATCACCTCAACAAATCATCGCGAACATCATCATCTTCATCCTTATCATTGTACTTGTTGATGTTTTTTTTCAATGGGCACTTGAATGTTCGCCTGATATTCACGATCATATCATTGTAAACAAAAGTTAAATAATAACAAACATGTGTACAAACATGTGAACAAACATGTGAACAAACATGTGAACAAACATGCGAACAAACATATATATAAACATGCATACAAAATGTACACGTGATTTTGTACAAATAATGGAATAAACAAACGCCTAAACAAACAAACAAACACAAAAACAAACAGACAAACGAACACATAAACAAACACGCACGCACGTATGTATATGTTGATTAAAGTACGTTCAAACACACAACACGGGAGGACATACGTATATACCTGCTTTCCAATCAAAAATATGCTTTGATTCACAATCGCACAGTGCACTCATCACCAACACCATCATCTTCATCATCATACTGTCACCATCATCACTATCATCGTCATCACTATCACCGTCTTCGTCGTCATCATCAATATCATCTTCTATGTAAATGTTTATTGTGATTACTTTCTTTTAGTAGAGGTGAAAATAAATTGTTGCTGCGACAGTTACTACTTCCACTTCTACAGCTACTACTACTGCTACTACTACTACTACTAGTACTACCACCAATACTACTACTACTACTACTACTACTACTACTACAACTACATTATTTACTACAAATACTAATATTACTACTGCTACAACTACAACAACAATATCACTACAACTACTAATATTACTACTATTACTACTACTATTACCACTACTACTACTACTATTACTACTACTACTACTACTACTACTACTACTACTAATAATAATAATAATAATAATAATAATAATAATACTTTATTACTACTATTAGAAGCATTAAATTTACTTTTTCCGGTTTCTACGTTACTAATGCTAGTAGTTAGTTATAATAATTATAAAGTTATTAGTTATAATAATTATGAATAATAAATATAGTCTTCTTCGTCATCATCATCATAACTATGAATTATAGTTATGAATTATTAATTATGAATAATATATATAGTCCTCTTCGTCATCATCATAACCGTCCTCATTGTCATCAGCATTATTATCATTGTCATTCTCGTACATACACTATTCTATTTCTTTGTTGATGATAATACTTTTAATTACATTATCATCGTCATCATCATCATCCTTATTGTAAAAAAATCTTCATCATTATCATCGTCGTTATCATCATTATCATCATCATCATTATCATCATCATCATCATTCTTATTGTAAAAAATCATTATCATCATCGTCGTCGTTGTCGTCATCATCATCAGAATCTGTTACATTAAATGTTGCGCCATCTAGAGCATCATACTTGCATTAATTTCATCACTTCC
>NW_008705459.1:4298948-4321683 GCF_000326865.2 Helobdella robusta | reverse complement strand
TTTCAAATATATGTCTAACAAATATCCTTTACAAATTTTTTGCTTAAAGTTTTAGACGTTTTTGAAAGGTTTTCTGCACTGACATTTTTAGGTGATAATGTTTCATTAATATTATCATCTTGACATCATATTGACATTATCATTAATACCATTATTACCATTTCTGTCATCATCATTATCACTGACTTTCAACACCATCATTTTATTATCACTTTTTATCATCAGCGTACTTTTCATCATTATCTTCGCCAACGTCATTCTCACGATTCTTATCATTGTCATCGTCATCATCATTTTTATCATCATCATCCTAATCATCACGGCTTTATTTTTATCACTACCACCTTAATTTCCATTTACACGATTCTCATCATCGCCATCATCATCACCATCATCATCATCATCACCATCATCATCATCATCATCATCACCATCATCATCATCGCCATCACCATTCCTCATCATCGCCATTATCATTCTCATCTTCGTCATCTTCACCACTATTCTTTTTCTCCGCCATCATCGCCACCACCATCGCCATCATCACCATTCTCATCTTCCTCATCACCATCCTCATCATTGCCATCATTCTCATCTTTATCACCATCACTATTTTCATCTTCATCCTCATCATCATCCTCATCATCGCCATCCTCACGCTTGAGTAAGTAGACAGCGAGAGACAAGCAGGTAAGTACCATGTAGGTACGCGTATGTAATATGTATGTATGTAATGTAGTACATGAAAGCAAGTACCGCCTTCGAATCAATCCATGCGTGAATAATACGTACTGTATGATTATTATCATGATGATGATGATGATGCAATGATGATGATGGTAGTCACAATGTAATGATAATGACGATGATGATGATGAGGTTGGTGATATTTATGATGATGATAATATTTATGATGATAATGATGAACGCACACTGTCAGCAACAACATCAATGATGATGATGATGAGGATTATGGTGGTGGTGGTGGTGATAGTAGTAGTAGTACTAGTAGTAGTAGTAGTAGTAGTAGTAGTAGTAGTAGTAGTAGTAGTAGTAGTAGTAGTAGTAGTCACGATGCAATGATGACGATGATGATTATGATATTATTGATGATGATGATATTTATTATGATGATGATGATATTTGTGATGATGAAGATGATGATGTTTATGAACAGTGATGACGACGATGATGGTGATGATAATGTTTATGATGAGGACGATGGAAGGATAATATGATGATAGAGATACAATCGCGATAATTTCTATTAACAACAAGAGTTTTGAAAACGGCAAGAGAGCTTGCTGGTTGGTTGGAAATGATACGAATTGATAGAAATATGAAAATCTTTCGGCAACATTTTTAAAAGGTTTTATGTACTAAAACGCCATGACAGTAACATAAACAAATACGGCAATCACATCAAAGCGCCAGCATCAGCCGTGCAAACTACAACTACACAAACACATCATAACACTGTCATCAACAACACCAACAACACTGCCATCAACAACATCAACTTAAAACTGACATTTACATTTATAATGACTTGCGTTCATTAGTTGCACCCGGACAAATTTCTATTTTTAGCCCGCGGTATTTCCGACTTCCGTTTGCAGGCATTCGCACAACTGACACTCAGATTCGTTTTGCCCAATTTGCCTAATTTGGAACGCCAGTTTTAGTGTTTTTGTAGTCTTTTGTAAGAGAAAGCGTTGCATAAGTTTTGTAAACATTGCATACACATGTGTTTGCTGTAAAGAAAGAGGAATGCTTCAATGATTATTCAACGTATGTGCCTATGTATGTGTGTGATTGATATGTTGATGTGTGGATATGTTTGTATGTGTTTTTGTATGTGTGTGCACGTACGAGTTCATGACATCATATTAAATTAGCCACGCATCACTGGTCACGTGTTCACTGGGCATGCGTCAGGCATGTGGGGGATTTCCTGTAATTTTTATTCTTTGGTGTCGACGTTGGAATTATATATCTATGCCGCGTGAATCGTGCAACTTTGATTGCGTGTGCGGTTTATGCGGCTGTGTTTATTCATCTCTGCGTACGTGTGCGTGTCTGTTCGTTTGTGCGTCTGTGTGAATTTGTATGCGTTTGTGTGTTTTTACGTTTATGTGCGTTTTTATGTGTACGTTTGCGTGTGCGTGTATTTGAATCTGCAAGTGCGTGTGTTTTGCAATGTTAATTAATTAGAGAGGAGTTTTTGATTTCGTACGTGGGACACCTGATCTTCTTAATTAAACAACAACGAGGACTGCATATGTTTACGTGTGTGTGTCTATGTACGTGTGTGTGTCTATGTACGTGTGGTGCGTGTGTGTGTGTATGCACTGCTCAATTGTGTAAATTGTTTGTCATGTAATCATTTGCATTTAAATAATAATATATGTACGTTTATAAGAATAACACGAGCGTTAGCACTGCTACTGCTGATCCTACACAATTACTACTTCTCATTTTAACAGCAAAATTTTTAAGTAAACAAAACTCAAAAATAATAAAAATTTTTAAAATAATTTTGTTAAAGCAAATTTTAATGAATTTGGCTAACCCTTTTTTGGATTTGATGATTTGAAATTTTTTAAACTGGAAGCCAACCAATCATATTTCTTGTTGGTTGATCGGTTTGGAATACTCGAAGCGGATTGGTTGGAGCTAGAATTCAAAATTAAATATTAAAAGCAATTTCATTTTTATTATATCAATCTTTTGACGTCAGAAATGACATTACGTTCACAAAACCATGTTATCAGCCAAGACACAAATTATATAAGATCTTTTTGTTCTTTTTGTTATCCTTCATCACCATCACTTCTACACCATTTCCATCACCATCTTCATCCTCATCGTCGTCGTCATCATTTTGGTGGATGTCATCATCGTCAATGTGATGGCAGCGATTACATCACACGTGGGAAACGCTATGACGTCACAAGCAATAAAAATGACGTCACCACATGTCTTGATTTATCGATGTTTGTTTTTCTTATCATCCTTGTTCATGTGCTTTGTTTATGTGTTTATATGTTTGTTTGTTTGTTAAACATACGTCCATGGAATTTATTTGGTTGAGTCAAAAATGTTAATTGGTTTAGAAAGATTTGTCTGAGTGAGTCCGTATGTAGAAATGTAAGATCCTTTGTTGAGGTTTTTGTAGATGCTGCAAGCATTGTTTTAATGATGGTTTTACAATTTTTAAACGTTTGTATGAGGTCATACACTAAACAACCTAGTTTCATTGTTTCATTCATTGACATTCTTTGCGTTATAAACCAACATGTTTAAGTAACACATACACACACACACAGAAAAAGAGAAAGAGAGAGAGAAAGAGAGAAAGAGAGAGAGAGAGAGAGAGAGAGAGAGCGAGAGAGAAGGAAACACACACACACACACACAACTACACACACACTACATACACAAGTATTATCTTCCACTTGCACAGCATCATTAATGAAGCATCAATAGACAGCTGTATCTCTTTTACTCTTTATTTCTTCTTCCATTCTGTTTCTCTCTCTCTCTCTCTCTCTCTCTCTCTCTGCTGTTGTCTTCTTTTTTCGCTCTTTCTCTTAGTCTTTTTTACATTCTCTTCAAATATTATAATTTGTTTTCTTCCTTTCTTTCTTTTTTATTTTTCCATCTTTCAATTTGTTCTTGATATCTTTTGCTTATACGGAATAGGAGTAATGATGGAAAGATGCATATCCCCCGATAGATTTGCATGAAACCATGCATAAACCACATCCATGTATGTATGTATGTATGTATGTACGTACGTACGTATTTTGTATATATGTATGTATGTATGTATGTATGTATGTATGTATGTATGTATGTATGTATGTATGTATGTATGTATGTGTGTGTGTATGTATGTATGTATGTATGTATGTATGTATGTATGTATGTATGTATGTATGTATGTATGTATGTATGTATGTATGTATGTATGTATGTATGTATGTATATACATGTATGCACGCTAGTGTGTGTGTTTGTGTGTGTTTATAGCGCTTGCTCAGTTGCTTGCGTGGCTAAATAACTTGTATAACACGGACATAACACATACATAAATACATACATCACAACACATACATTCAAGCATATATTACACAACACATACATACATCATAACACATACATTCAAACATATATAACACAACACATACATTTAAGCATATATTACCCAACACATATATACATCATAACACATACTAACAACTTTTTAATAACAATCATTTAGAAATATAGAGAAAAAAACAAATGTGAACCGCCTATTAGCCTGGCCTCTTATTAAATTCTGCGACTATTAACCAGTGCTTTAGGACATTTCTTTCGCTTCGTACATTTCAGTTAATCTGGTACATTCGAAAATATTCCATGCTTATTAAGTTTTTCTGTAAAAAAATTTTCATATTACATTCTAGATTTACTCATTCTTTGTTTTTATTTTTAATCAATTGTTTTTGTTAGTTATTAATCTATTCAATTATTATTTTTCTGTTAGCCGGATTTAGTACATGTTTATAGATAAGTATTAATTTCCTGTTTTTTTAATGTAAATTGACAACTTCCGTTCGTTCTACCTGCTTGGTTTGATATCTGTTACTTAGATGCTGACATGGAAAATTTTGTTAGAAATAAAACTTTGATGTTTCACCTGTTACATATTTGCTGTTATTTTTATTTATTTATTCATGTGAATTGATTGTGCTTCATCTGTTACATAGTTTTTAAACGTCCAACAAATCTTTTTCCTGTTTCTGTATAGCTTTCTCTTGTTGCCTGGAGTTTTGTGTAACTACAATAAACTCTGTAAACAAGCTTTTCTTGGTAATCTTCGTAATCCATTTACAAATTTTAATTAATTTTATTTTTATTTTTCTCATTAAAATTGGTTTTTGTTTGGCTGTGTGTATTTTAGATGAGAAAAATTGTTGGCTCAATTATTTTAAATAAAAATTTACCGCAAGTTATTTACAGGAACTACCTCAGTTTGGCGAAACTACTGCTAATTATAGTTGTGTCCTAATTAAAATTACATGTACCAACACATACCGCTGCCAAAAACAAAGATGCATTTAAAGGAAGAGCATTTTAATTGATTTTGCATTTGCGCGGGCAGACGACAATTATTTGAAGAATAAAATAATAAGAATGATTAAAAGAAGATGCTAATTAAAGTGAGTGTTCGCATGTTTCTTGTTTGCTTGTTTGTGTAATTTTGTACCATCGCATGCGTCTTTGTATATAACTGTGTGTGTGTGTATGTGTGTGTGTGTTGTTAATGTTTTTCCTAAAATGCAATATTATTTATTATTACGTTTATGCAACCATTACACCGGCAAAATTGCAAAAAAACTGTTCTGAAAAAATTAGTGACCCTTTAAAACCCACCTATGCTTTAAAATTGTTGTTACAACAACAACTGCGATGGATGGTTCATATTATTCCCATGGCGGAGTTACGTCTACCTAGCAGATTGTTGTACAGCGAACTATTAAATGACTCTCGTCCTGTCGGTCGGCCAAGGAAGCGATTCGTGAATCAAGTGAAAAGCGTACTTCAGAGATGTAACATCAACTCGCCTGGACTTGAAAAAATAGCGAAAGATCGGTCTACATGGAAGAAGATTTGTGAAGCTGGTCTCATAGGTCTTATGTTGGAATGGACAAATGCCTCTTACAGACGTCGACTTATAAGTCATCCAGCAACATCCAGAGAATTGAAACCAACCCATTGTGCTAAACTCTGCGCACCCAATGTCACTTACTAGCGACGCAACGTCCTTGCCGTTTCGGTGGACAACACAACAGAACAAAACATGCTTTAAAATGTGTATCTCCATTCTTTGAGGACCCTTCTTTAGTAGAGATCTCAGAGCATCTGCCCAGACTAACCTGTTTTAAATTCAGCTCTGAAAATTTGTATAAAATATTTTTTTTAAATTCCTGCAACAACATATGAACACTACCCACACAAACATGCTCACGCGCACACTGAAACAAACATAAGCACACAAACAGACACACAGACAGACAGACACACACACACACACACGCAGGAAATCAATCAGGAATGTATACATAGGAACATACGCATACAGTTGGAAAATAAATACATACTCGCAAGCAAGGTAATGGCATCTAATGATCATAATAACATGTTCCTTCATCAAATACACTGTTTTCTACATACAAATTTGTTTTATACAAGCATACACGCCTGCGCGTGTTTATGTGCGCCGTTACTCAACAAACATATGTGAATACTTGATAAATAAACATGTGCAGGTTTATAAAAAACACACATATGTATGTGTATACGTGTTTAATAGGTATATTTAACATTCCAAGGAGGTTTCATGACATTTTAATATAACGAAATGTTTCACCACATGCTTGCAAATCAAATCAATGTTACAAATGCCGTGTATTTTTTCTTCCTTCGTTAATAGTTCATTATGTTGTAGCTAATTTTGTCAAGTTTTTAATTTCGAGTATTTTTATAATTTTAACCTAAACAAAGAACTAACTATTTTTTGAGCATTATTGATATGATTGCAAATTTAATTGTGAAAAGAAATTAAACGAATTCAGGTGCTAAGTATCATCTAAAATAACAATAGACTAACGTACAATGACTTTCTATTGAGTGACTGGCATTGGCATATATATAAAAGTTGATGAGCATTTTGAATCATTGACATCTTTGCAATTGCAGTTTTTGCATAATGTTAGCCTAGCTATCACATGAAACTCGAGCTAAGTTTACTATAAATTAATTTTCTTGCAAGATGATTTAAAATTTTAATTGAAAGTCTCTTTCAATCACTTGCCATTATTTTATGTGTTATTTTACTTGCCACTATTTTAAGTTGAAATCGCAAAAGAATTATTTATTCGGGTTAACTTTCACTGACACTTACCTGGTTTTTGCATTGTTGCTATTCCAGCTAGCTCAGCCGCCAAACTCACTGATATTGAAATGGTTTGTGGTGTTAACAAATTTTTTAAAATAATTAAACATCAACTGTTGAGACATTTAAGAATAGCTTCAAATAGTGTATTTCTACATACATAACCCCAAAATGTTTCAGTTAAAATTTTTTTATCTGCTTACAAGTATAAAAAATGAAACCGCCCACATACAAGTTATATAACTTTAGCCAAACTAAACTGCCTTGCATCATTCAACATTTACATTCAGTTGTATTCTATGTATGAGTTAATATTTAAAAGTGAATCAGCAGCAAAAGAAAATAATACATGAAGACCTCGTGGCAAGGGCCAGCAAGAAAGGATCAATCATACCAAAGCAGGTGATTTGTGGCTTTTTTGACTGATTCTAAAATTAATTGTTGTGGTAGTAATGGTGACGACACTAGATGCATTGCAAAGGATGTTGTAGCTGTAGTTGTAGTAATGTATACTTATACACGCTTCGTACTAGTACAAAAGCAGTAACAAAAAAGTAACATTAAATTGAGTAATTTGTTTGTAAGGCAGATTGTGACAGACAGTGAATATATGAATAAAATGTATAAAAAAAACGCAAATAATCAAAAAACATAGAGAAAAAGACAAGCAAGCAAACGAACAAACAAACTGCCAGACAGACAAACAAACAAACACAAAGAAATATACAAATGAGTGCACATACCATTAAACATACAAGAATACAATACCGGCTTACAAAGTACGAAAACACGAGTGTTCATAATTTCTAATAAGTACACATATACAAATACATGTATGTACACACACATATACAAATACATGTATGTACACACACATATACAAATACACGTAAACCTAAACATATGAATGTGTACACATATACAAATACATATGTATAATAGACGCAAAAACATATACGCACACATCAAAGGACAATATGTTTTCTTGCGCTGATGTGATTAGAAAAAAAAATATATCACGAAATGATAATTGTACGCTGAGCTGTGTGTTTGATGAAGAGATGATGACGACGACGATGACAACATAGATGATAATAGTATTAATAATAATGATTATAATAATAAGAAGAAGAAGAAGAAAGTTGCTGATTATGTTGATAATGATAATAGTTACTAAGATGAGGATGTAAATGATGATGTTGATGACATGCTGATGATGACAACACTGATGATGACATCAGTGTGATGTGCGTGTGTGTGATTATGACGATGAAAGCGAAGATGTAGATTGTTTGTTGTTTACTCACATGTTGGCCGAGCTGTAATTGCAGGCTGTCATCATTAATTTAATGTTGCTGATGTTGTTGATGTCATTGTTTTTAACGATGATGTTGTCGTTGATGTTTTTGCTGCTACTGTTGTTTCTGTTGTTGATGTCTTTGTCGTTGTTAGTGTAATTGATGTTGATATTAGCATTTGTGTTGTTTCTATTAATGTTATCTGCGTTGGTACCCACTTGACTACGCTGATTATGAATGAGATGAACGTAAGGCAACGTTCGTTCGTGATTTGATGGTTGATGTTGGTGTTGTTTATGACGATGCTCATCTGCTTTATCACCATCTTCATCATCACCATCTTCATCATCATCATCATCGTTAAGTGAGTGACTACTTAGTGACGCCATCGTCGATATATTTAGAACTGACATCAATATTAACAACATTGACAAAAACATTTTTTACAACTTTGTGTATTTATGTCGTTACAACATTTTTAGGTTTTAATTTAAATTTGTACATAATATTCTTAACGGTTTTAAAAAATATGAAAAATTAATGTTGAAATAATTTTAAAAATTATTTTGAAAGGTGAACTTAAAATTTATATAATTTTATCTAAGCCATTCCATATAGAATTCATCTGATTGGCCAGTAGTCAGCAATAGGAACGCCCACATTTTGATGCTGATGACTCTCGTTGACCAATCAGAACTAAGAATCAACGTGACATCATCATCATCAGTTTTGGATGTCAACATCTTTTTCGCTCCAGTTATTTTTTCTTCATCGTCACTATCATTATCAACATTGTCATCCTCCTCCTCATCCTCCTCCTCCTCATCATCATCATCTTAACCACCACCACCACCATCATCAGAACCATCATCATCATCGGCGGCGGCAGTAGCAGCAACAGCAGCGTCATCGTCATCACCGCCATAGCTGCGAATCATCAAAGACTTATAAAAAATTTTTATTTTTTGTTGTCATCAAAGGAAATTTTTCTGTGATTATTTTTCGCTGAGAATCTGTAATGTTTTTATTTCAGTTTTTTTGCTTTAGTCTGTATGTATTTGTTTGTTTGTTTGTTTGTTTTGTTTCTTAGCTAGTTTTTATATGCATGCATGTTTGCTCGTTCATGGAATTGAAATGGTACAATTTCATAATTTAATACAATTAACATTTCGTCATGCCATCGTGTCATCATCAACAACATTATTATTATTATTATTATTGTTGTTGTTGTTGTTGTTTTTTTATTATTATTGTTTTTACAATACCCTATAGTAGTAATTATGAAATGATAGCAACTTTCAAATATTATCTACCTACCCATTATAGCTGCTGAATTGTCATTATATGTGCATTATCACAAAACTAACATTTTATTATATTTATTATTTTATCATCATTTTTTCGTCATCATCATTTAATCATCATTATTTAATCATTATCATCTATCTCCTTGATCACAGGATCATCACAGACGTTTTAAATCTAACACTGAGCACCTTCTTAATCCTCTGGAGTGTTGAAAATGATGACGGCGACGACGATGAAGAGGACAGTGGTGATAATGAAAGTGTTGACGATGTCGACCATGAGAATGATGATTATATGAAGATGATGATGGTTATGATGATACGAGGATGATCATCAGGATGGTGAGGATGATGATCGAGTTGGAATTAATCCGCTCTGCCGCTGAAGCGATGTGTAGTTCTTCTTCTAAATGTTTATTAATCTTCTGGATTAGTGGCCGTCAATTATAAACGCACACGTACATGCACACATACACGCACACGCACATGCATGCATACATACACGCACACTTATACGCATACATACACGTACTCGTACATGGCAAGGGTACATACACAAACGTACGCCAGCATACATATGCATACACGCAAACCGAAAATGAAGAAGTGAGGGGAAAAGGAGAATTAGTAAAATAGAATAAAATATTGTTTTCGACGGCTCAATAACAATATACGTAATCAGCGTGTCGCATGAGATTAAAAAATGATTCCATCAATATTGTAGTTTGTTAATCATTTCTATCAATGATAGACTATATATTCTGCAGAATTTTAATGAAGTGTTTTCTCTTCTAAAATTTAGAGCTCAGCTTGTGGGACTAATTCTGATCTAGTAAATGATTTACAATATTGTTGCTTCATAGGGATTTGAACTGGTACAAATTGTTATTCCAAACGCCAACTTTATTTGGAAGCAAACATTCATTATAATAACTTAACAAGTGGCGATCATAAAGTAGCCTCAAAACTAGTCTTTATATAACTTTTAAACACTTCCAGGTCTATGTTTACTTCAAGTGTGACAGTCAAATTCCAAAATTCAACTTCCATGGGACGTTTTTATACACAACACAATTCCGCCAGTTCAGATTTTACACCTTAAATCTTTATTATGATTAAATTGTCACAAAACTTGATATTTCAATCTAGTTAAATAGACTGAAATGTCATTTTCCTAACAATGTCAAAAAAAGCACACACACAAACGTAAATTGTAATCATATTTTAATTATAAATAACACAAATACATGTTACAATCTCTCTCTATATAAGGTTACGAAACAACAAATGTTCCTTTACCTACATTCTATATACAATACATGCTTACAAATCCAATAAGTGACCGCTAGATAAATTGTTTGCTAGTTCGGTTGTTGTTTATCCAAGTTCTACTACGATTAAAATTATTTGTTTTATTTTTGGTGACTATTAAATTAACATTTTTAGACGGTCAATGGAGGATCAAGACGTTGAAACAGGTGGAATACAATTTCATTAACTTCTGATGGCCCAACTAAATATTTTTTTCAACTTGTCATAAAGTTTAAATTTAAAGTTTAAACAAAGCCGAAAAATGCAAAATCACAATGCCAACTATCATCCCATTGTTATTAATTATCTAATCAACAATTTAATAATTTGATGTTGATTGCGCCGTCAGTTTATTATTGTCTTTTATTTATTTTACCTTTTTACTACAAACTAACTTTATAAATAATATTTTATTCAAAAATCTGAAATTATAGACGTGTCATCCTCAACATCAACAAAAGCAGAAATTGTCAGCGGAAAGGAACCTCATCAGCCTGCAGCTCAAACTGGGCCCAAAGCTGGAGACATAACAACAAAAACTGGAAAGAACAGAGAAGAAAACGATGATGATGTTGGTGTACAACAACAAGATGATAGTACCAAAAAAGAGAAACTTGCACTGAAAGATAATAAGTTAGTTGCTCTGGCTGGAGATGAACATGTACATGACGATGGGGCTTCAAAGTTGCATACTGATAAGCAAGAAGTGAAGATTGCTAATGAAAAGGAAATAGAACTGGAAAAGAAAACGCCACTTGAAGAAGATAAAGATCTTTCTAAAAATGAGGTAAGAAAAACATTTACTTGTGTTTGTACAAATGTGAACTGGACAGTACAAAAGAAACTTCACTTGGTTTTGTATATTATTCATTTATCATGTGTTACATTTTTCTTTAAATTATGTTTAGTCTTTGTAGCTGTAAGGTGTAAAATATCTTTTTTAAACTTTCCAGCCTAGCTAAATAATTTTCTTCAAATAAAATATAAATTGGATAGCAGTTACTTCTACTTATTTTTATGTTCCTAACTTTAAAATTTATTGATTTTCTTATCTCCTTATTTGTATTACAATTTTATGTTGTATTATATCTCAACTTTCATAAATGTTTCCATAATAAATATATCCAAAATGCAGGTATCAACAATAAATGTATCCACAATTTGTTGTTATCAAATGTTGTTATAAATTTAAATTATGTATGATTAAGTCAGCTATTACCAATTATCAGTAGTTTACAAAAATTGTAAATGTCATATTAACGAATTATGTTAATTTCTTAATTGAATTATGTTAAATCGTTAATTGAAACATGAAAACAGCATGTTTTAATATTTTGAATAAAAGGCCTGGTCATGGAAAGGTTTGAGTTTGTGGGGGACATCTATGATCAATGAGGCAGCCAGTTCTGTTACCACATTCACTACACAAGTTGGTCAGTATTCAGACCTAGGTTACAAATGTAAAGGTTTATAAATTTTTACGAAATGATCTTGTGTATTTAAAAAGGTGATGGATTGTTTCAAGTTCTGGAAACAGTTGAGTCGGGTTTGTTGTCTCAAAAAGATCCTGAAAATACATTTGAAGAAGGTATTTGATTAATTATTTATTTAATAACTTAACTATTAATGAAACTGATTTATAATTTTGAAAATTCAGAAGCTAAAAAAGATTTAGAAAGCAAAGAACCAATAACAGACCAGAAAGGGATTGATCCGACTTTGGACTGCAAGGCACTAAACAGCAAAGACAACGAACCAGACAGTGTGATGAGCAGGGGTGATGATGACACCAAGGATAAGTGCAACAGCAATCAGGATGCTGATGCTGAAGAACTGGAGAAGAAGGAAGATGCTGGTGGTTCTTTGACCTCATCCTTGTGGTCAAGTCTGACAACTGTGGTTAACAAAACCACATCTGCAGTTCAAAGGACCACAAATGTTGTGAGTTTTTTAAATAATTTAATATGATAAATCTTTATTTCATTATGCACCTACGTGTGCATTAGTATTATTTTCAGTTCTGCCATGGCTTGTAGTAACATATCTATCATTGTTGTTTCTCTATCTTGCTTTTGGCTCATTATGATCAAGATAATTAGATATTTATTAATATTATGAGTTGCTAGCATGAGTCGTTCCTCTGTTTCTCATTATGTTGTAACTTTTGGATTCAGATGATTCAATGATGAATTTGAGCAGGCTCTATGATGTTAGGATGCCTCAATGTTGCAGGCATAACCGAGAAAATTCCTTTGTGAGGGTCCATTGCCAAGCTTTGATTTATTTTTTTAAACAACAAAATTATTATTTTTTTTTTACCCATCTTGATTGTCATCACATCAGTTGACCCTGCTCTCACCCTGCTCTGACTCTGCTAGTTTATTTAATTCTACCACTGTTTTCACAAAGATGAATTATTACTGTTAAGACCACCACCTACAATACTACTGTACTTCTGTTACTGCTTGTGCTACTAACAACTCCACCATCATAAAAGTATTCACATCGCCGCTTCCATTAATGCTGCAGCTACGACTACAACTACTGCTGTTACTGTTACTATCTAATACTACTGCCACGAAAACTCAGGTGGTCCACAGCGGCCTGGATGTGCTGGAGACCATTGGCAAGAAGACGTACGACGTGCTGACGGAAGGTGATCATGGCTTGAAGCAAGTTATCAGGAAAAACAGGGAGAATAAACAGATGCCTGATCTCTCATTGGTTCGTTGTGTTTGTGGTTGTCAGTTTATTGGTTGGCTGGTCGGTTGTTCATTTCATAGACTTACCGAGTGGTTGATTTTTGTCATTGAGTGATTGTTTCGGATGATTGAATGATTGTTTATAATGGTTGAATGGTTGTTTCAGATGGTTGAATGATTGCTTTGTTGATTACAAATTTGTTGATAGTCGGAATTGACATTTTTCATTTTTATTTGTTTATTATGCTGTTTGCTTTTGATGGCCAGGCCTTGAAGGAAGCCAGGAAGATAGCAGAGATGAAAATGAAAGAGGAGGAATCCTTACTCGAATCCAAAAAGTATCATTACGGGTACTGGTTTGATGAGTACCAAGGTAGTATTTTAGATGGTGTCATTGTTTGTTTGCTTGCTTGTTTGTTTACTTGTTTATGTTGTCCTATTAATATTGATATAATCCTTTTTATCATTAGCCGTTTCCTAGGCCACCATCATAGAACCTCATAACATAAAGTTCATATCATAACCATAAAATATTACTTTCGTCTCGTCGCCATCACACTCATCTTCATCATCTTCACCTCCGTCGTATCCAGGTTTGGTGCAGTTGGAAGCGTTTGAACTTCTCTGCCGGGAGAACGAAATAAAATCTCGTGAGGTGTACGATGGCGCCAGCAGGGATGATCTGCCGGCATTGAAGAGCAAGTTGTCAGAGCTCAACAGCATTTTCAAGAAAATCATGGATGGTAGTGACGATGATGATGAGGAGGAGGAAGACGAAGATGATGAAGATCACAGTGGACGTGCCGACGCTGAAAGTTCGTTCTTCTATATTAGAAGTTAAATTAAAGGATGAAAGTTCTTAAATTGAATAATGTTCAAACTTAAAAGCAGACCAACACACAAACACACACAAACACGCACACAAAACGTAATAAATGTGAAGGATTTCACATTCTTACTACACACGCAGTCGCGCACACACGCACACACAACTAAATAAATGTCTAGAAGTTGCATACACATACACACACACCTGCAACGCACACATACACACATCTGCAACGCACACACACACACACACACACACACACACACACACACGTTCACTTATTTGCATACTAAGTACTCATAATTGAATTATGATACACAATTTTTATAATCAGGTGTTTCATTTCATGATTTTCATCATCTTTTGGTGGAATATGCTTCCAGGTTACCCTTCAACATAAGTCTCCATAGGCTGGTTGAGGTAGGTGTAGGGTACTGTATAAAATGACGCATTATTGTAGCAGCATCTTCATTGCAGTTGTTTTTTGGTTATTGCTGTTATAATTTTTGTTTTTATTAGTTTCGTTTTCATTTTCGTCATCACCATCAATTTTTTTAATGTCATTCAAAGTTATGGGCTGCGTGTCCTGTGTATGTGTGTATGTGGTGTGTGTATGTCTTGTGAGCAATTTTTTTATTTTTGTTTTATTAAATAACATTATCGACATCTTCACGAACGTTATCATTGGTGATCGGCATTTTCTTCAGTGTCATGAAGAAACAAAGAAGTGGTTGGATGAGAATGAGAAGTCCCCTGATATGAAATCTACTGATGCCAAGGTGATGATGGTGGTGCGTGAAGTGATGACTGATGATGTGTGGCGATAGTGATGAAGATGACGGTGATAATGGAAGGATAATCTACTTGACCAGGAGATAACCATTATCATAATTACAATGGTGGTTTTAATATTAACGAAAAATGAAATAATACATTTTCCAGGAGATATTAAAGAAAGCAATGCAGTGCTTGGCCAAGATAACAGCTTCATCCATCTACCACTATCACAAATTGGCCCAGATCATCATGAGGTCGTTGGCAGATGAATCGTCATTATCAGATTCATCTGCAGCCGCATCTTCATCTCCATCTTCATCACCAAATGTTGCTACAGTTAATCCGTTTGCCAATGTTTCTGCTTTGGAGACTGCTTCGATAATCGTTTGGTTGGTTGGATGGAGTATTTTTTAATGCTATTACATTAGCTCTCTTAATGTTATTACCATTACATCTGTAATGATATTGTGAAAATGGTATTATTAATGAGCGTCCAAATTGATTGATCGCTGAAATTTATTCTGTACCGTTACTATTTCATTTAGTAGTAATTAAGTTTTCATATACGAAATGGTGCATTTAGTATCCATTCAATAATATATATATATATATATATAAATTTAATTTCACCAGCTTTTCGAAAGTTTTGAGAAAAGAGCTAACAATTACAGCTGCTAAATTTGTCTCCATTCTTGGCTCTCACCACGTAAGTATTATTTCTCTCTTATTAACAATTCAATTTAGATTCTTTACTTTTGTTTTTAATTGCAAATAAATAACATGATGATCAAATTATAAATTATATACACAAAAATTATGTGTGTCCTTTGTGTACAACCAACTTGTCCAACGTTAACTCACGAAATGTTCGCAAGCAGATCCTGGCATCCGAGGAAGCAGCTGGAGGTGCTTCAACTTCTCCTGCTGCCACAGCCGACGACTACATAACATCAGTGTACCTGGAGGCAGGCAACAGTCGCAACTTCGTCAGGAAATCTCTCAAATTGCTCCTACCTGCTCTACAGATCGCAGTCATGCACTGAACCATAACTATCTTTCATCATTTTCATGCTTTGTTGTCTGGTTAAATATTTTACCGTTAAATCTTTTTTTGGTTTATTTCTTCACTAGTTATGTGAATATCTTTGTTAATATTTATTCAGTTTTTTTTTCAAATTAGACGCAAAATTAATGCCAATTGTAATATTAAAATTTAATTTGAAATTCCGTGAATGTTGAAACGTTGTGAACGCAACAACGTTTTGTCCTATCAACGCGTCTCTGCTTTTTGTTTTGCAGTTTTGTTCTGACCAGGTAAAAATTTTGTAATGTTAAAATGACCAAATTTTAATATCCAATTGAGTTAGTTAATCGCTGTAACTTCCATGTCGACATTCACTAAGCATCAAGCAACACTAACACCACTGACATACATCTTAATTTGAACTATGCAAACTACAGACATTTTCTGAAATAAACTGTCAATTATTTGAACGTTTTATCTGGTTGAACCACAGTTATAAGAGTACTTTTAATATTCAGGATTAATGTGGGTTGTACACTAAACATTGGAACAAAGGTCAACGGAGAGCTTGAGAAAGAATTTCTCAATTTCTCTATTTTATATTTTTTGTTTAAATAAATAAATGAATGAATAAATGAGTATTTATTGAAACAAGTGACAGAACGAATCATGTTTAGTGATAAATGCAAGTTACATTAACTAAAACAACAAAAATAATAATTAACATCTTTTTGATGATAGTGATACGTACAATATTGGAATAATGTAAATAGGTAATGCAAAATAAATGTATGCAGTGGTTGGTTTAGTTATCGAAGTGATGTGGCTACCGATTTTGAAAACGGTACAAAGAAAATATTGTAGCTAGCTCCATTTGACTGGAAAAACTATTTTTTTTATAAAAAATAAAAGCAATTATATTTGAAACACTATATTTTCCTCCAAGGCTCAATTTAAACATTTATTATTTTATTTCCTGGTCCACTTAAATAGGCCACCATGATTCCTGTAATCTGCAGTTTCACTTTCTTTTTGTTGTGGATGGCCTATCCCCTCTTTCCAACCTTTCATCCAAGTCATCATCGCTATCCATGATCTTTGGATGGGTCTTGGTGGCTTGGATGAGCTCGGCATCCGGTCGAGAATCCCTGTTCTCATACAGCAGAATATTCAAAGTTTCTTCATATATGCGTGCCTCTGGGAACTCCACCTTTGGTTTACATTGAATAGAAACACATTTTGATGCCAAATAAAAATATAACAAAATAAATACAAAAAAGTTTAAAGCCCTAGATGAACATGATGTGAACCAATTCCCAATACAAGCCAGAACATACCACTTTAACTACGATGGAAAAAGTTAAAAAAATACCTTGGTATGTTTCTTATCAGTACCATAAACAATGGACGTACAGCAAACTTCTGCAATTTTGGTTGAATGACCAAAGAATGACCAGCAACAAATTTCTTGACAGCCTATGACATCTTTGATGAAAAGGATGCGCTGACCGAAACGTAATGAAAGTTTGTCAAAGAGTTCTACATTCTTTAAAATGTTATCATCTGAGTTGCTGGGAAATTAAAAAATCATCAACTATACATACATGGCTAGACTAGTCTATAGTTGGTAGGCTTATTTGTTGAAGAAAGCCTATAAAAATAAAAATGCTATAAAGTATTTTTTAATAAAGTATTTTTTAATAAAGTATTTTTTAATAGTTTATCTAAAAATATAATTTAAGAAAACCTTGTGTAAGAATACTTGTTGTTGTGTCTGTTACAAAGGAGTTTTATAATAGGCTGATGGGGTAAAATGTTTATACAACAACTTTTTAAATTTACTAAAATAATTTTTAGAAATGAAAAAACTATTAATAATAAGTTATTAAAATTTTGTAACATTAAAAATATTTAATTATCCCATCAAGTCAACCTTTGCAGTTGATGCTATCAATGCTTGCTCTTCCTTCAGTGAGGTTATCAGCGGCACTCTACAAAATGGCTCCAACTCTTGGGAAGTTTTCAATGGCGGTTTCAATTGTGTCTCGATAATATTCACTAAATCTTGAATCAAATAATATTTTGCCTCCTTCAGAAGTTCCATTAATTCCCTCTTAGTTTCAGGTAAAGGAACAGTGCCATCCCTTAAAAAGGAAAGTATGGTGCCAAAGTGCTTGCCACATCTGTCAATCAGGACCCAGCCTGTTTTTGAATATTTTACCTAATTAATTAAAAGTGTAAGAACTAAAGAACTATCAAATAGATCAGTACATCAGATATAATATACTTTATTCAACAAGAAATAAATTATTCATTGGTGAACAGCATTTTTTAACTCTTTTTTTCTCGATCATTTTTATTTATTTCAAGTTTTTTAATATATTATTACTATTAGTTATTAAAAATGAAAAACTTAAAAGCTTATCTGGCTTATCACTTCACCAGTAACCGTGATATTTCATATTGTTAATTAAATGTAATTTTCAGGTAAAACCAAAAGAAATAAAATAAAAATTGAACTCTAGCTAGAGAACCTTCTGAATCTGTAAGGACCTCAAGCCTGCCACTGAACATGGCTCTGAGCATACTGTCATGTTTCGTCAGTGTGGCAATAGTTGTAGTAAAAAGAGTACCTCCAACGTTCAGTTTGACGTATTTGGTGGCATTTCCTTTGATAAAAGTACGAATTTCAGACGTTTGAGCGGCCGCAGCCATGATGACTTCAGAAATTTATTAGGGAAAGGAATAAAATTGTTTGAAGTAGGTAGAGGTAGACTACTAATTTTTCAATGTAAATTGTAAATTAATTATTAAATTATATTTTTTTATAAACTATAAAACTCGAAGCTAAGTAAATTTTATTTTAAAATAAATCGTAATTTTAACATTTAGGTAATCTCGGAGACGGCAAAGTGGTTTTTCCAGCAATATTTATTTATAGTCAACAGTTTTAAGAGACTCATTAGTTCCTCCCACGGTACAACTAAAAGTTAAACTAAATAATAAAAGCTTAAAATAAAAGTTTAAAATAAAAATTTTAAACCAATTTTTACTAGAAAAACCACAAAACTTCTATAAAGTTATACAAATATGATACATTACAAAATGTGTAACAAAATTTTAAACGTATCTGTTAAAAAGATAGTTTCACTTTTAAAACAAATTATTAATTTTTAGAAACTTGCTTCCAGAGGTAACTTGCCGTTGAAAATATTTTCAATGTTAAAACGCTGGTAGGGCGCTTCCAGTTATACAATTCCATGATTTTTACTTCATAATCGGCGGATAGATCTATTTAGTTTTAGAAATTGAACTATAACATTATGTTGTATAAATTATTCTTTTCTTCGTTAAACGTTTTTCATTCATGTTTTTCAATTTTAAAGTCATTAACATTTAAAAATTAAAATTCTTCAAAAAACCGCTTATTTTTTAAAATTTTTACTTCATAACCGGCGGGTAGATCCATTTAGTTTTAGAAATTGAACTATAACATTTCTCAACGGATACAAAGCAAGGGGAGGCCTATTTACCAGCATACAACACCTTCTTATGGGTTGAAGCAGAGATATGCAAAAAACCTCAATTTTTTCAACTTTTAATTTTTTTCAGAAATGTCTCCCCTTGCTCCAAACCACATAACTAGAATAATAGGACTAATCGATCAATTCGATCTATCAGTCGGGCTATTTGTCGTGCTTGGATTGTTGGCTTACGAAATTGCATGGATTTTAACGAGCAAGCTTAATGAGATATTTACTTGATTTAATATGCTTAAAACATTGTAGTAATTTTATTTAATTTTAATAATGGTTAATAGAATTATGTATTATTAAATTATTTTTGTTAATTTGAATATAAAAATTGCTTTTGGTCCGGTGAAATCCGGTGGCTTACTGAAGCCGAAGATTGGCTTAGTAGGATTGAACTATAGTCACCCTTTTTTTTACACTATTCGATTATGTTAAAAATTGGTTTGCTTATGAAATAAACGGCCTAGATAAATCAAAATTGTTATTTGAACAACTATCTTCATTATATTCAATGAATATTTTACATTCTGCTGGTGCTCATAAGAAACTGGCTGCTGAAATCATACGTTGGCTTACAGCAGTGGCTTACAGGGTTTCATAGAACTCTTACGATAGCACTTTTTTGTACATATAATGCTTTAAATAAATCAATATATTCATATCACAATTATTTTTGTCAATATAAATATAGAAATTGCTTTTGTCAGGTGAAAAACAGTGGCTTACTGAAGCCGTAGGTTGGCTTAATCGGATTTTTTCTCATGTATACAATACTATGAGATAAATCAATCAAACAATCAGTCAGTCGGTCGGTCGGTCAGTCAGCCAGCCAGCCAGTCATATGTGTATATATATATATATGTATATATATAAAGATATATATATATGTATATATATATATATAAAGTAAGAAAGAGAGAGAGAGAGAATGAGACAAGGGTATGCGTAAAAAATAACGTTTCAATAAATAGATAAAAATATACAATACACATACACGCACACCCACACACAAACAAACTCACACACACATACATACATACACACACACACACACACACACACACACATATATATAACTCTTGTATTAAAAGAAGAATGCAAGATTTTGAAATGCATAATGAGAACAACTATTTTTATTTCGTTGTTGTTGTAATTATTATTATATTGTTGTTATTGTTGTTCGTTGATGATGGTTGTGATGATGATGATGATGATCGTCTTCATAGTTAACAAGATTAACAGTATAACATACTTAAAATACATTGACAGAAATGACATGAATGTTTATTGTACTGCGTATATATGATGGCAGTATGTATGTATGTTTGTATGTATGTGTGTCTTTGTCTCTTTGTACATGTTTGTATTCGAGATTTTAGTAAGAAAAGAAAAACACAACAGTTGCTTTTATTTGACATCATCAAAAGATGAAAAGTGACGAAATTAAAATTTGTTAAATGTTAATTTTTTAAAAAGTTCAGATTTTAAACAAACAAATATAACAAAATATCGATCGATAAAAAATAATTATCACGAAACATGAATATTTAGTAAGGACAGTTCACAGCATATCATAATGACTAAATCAACATACCAAACAGAAATTATTCATGCATGCATATATACAAAGTAAATCAGGAAATATCCAAAAATTATATAACCAAAATAAGAAACTAGAAACAAGTCAACATTTTACAAATAAATAAATAGACATTATTAAAAAGATTGTTCAAAAATGGTAAAATTTAAGGCGACGACAAAAAAAATTGTAGTTTGTTTTGTTGGTGTTGTGTGGTGCTAAGAAGCGAAAACAAACACACCACAAAAAAAAAATATTAAAAAGTCGCAAGAATAGTAGTCAGTCACCTACCTACAATTAAATTACACTCAGGGCCCTAGCTTACCTGTAATGATAACTCAACTCATTTATTTTACATATTTTAACGTTTTAATTTTACTTGAAGCTTTTAATTTATGTTAATGTTAATATTTTACTTGAAACTTTTTAACTAATGTTAAGCCCTAGCCTACCTACAGTTGTTCAACTCATCTCAATCCCTAACTTACCTATGAATTAAATTAAGTCCGGTAAAGAAAATAGAAAGTTGAAGAGAAACATAACAACGACACCGAATGAATGGATGTTGTGTATGTGTGTGTTGTATTTATGTGTGTGCGTGTATGTAAATGTGCGCGCGCGTACCCTTCAGAAACTTCTTCACCCACTACGGACGAACCTCCATTGCACCGACCATCATCTGACACGCACCGAGAAAATGAATTTTACCGGATACTGAAAAACAAAATTGAAAGAAAAAGTTAATTTTTTAAAATAAAAAACAAGCCATTGAAAAAAAGTAAGAAGCAACTTATCTTACCATGAGATTACCACCATGAAACGTGCTGGCTCCCACCACAACCCACCTCTGATCATTCTGTAGACAAATTTTTTTTATTGGCTTAGTAGTAAATGAATGTTAAAACGAAAGAACAACCGAATAAATGATTGAGCGAATGATTGAGTGATTGAATGAATTAATTAACCAATCTATGATTCAATGAATGAATAGAATGAGTCAATTAATGGATGAATGAAAAAAATAAAAACAACGAAACTAAACCATACTTCAAAAATCGTCGTTGTTGTTTTCTTCGAGTTGTTATCGGAACGATCATCATGAGACCACCATCTGAAACGTGCTGACGCCCACCACTGCCCACCTCTCATCAGTCTGTAGACAAGTTATTTTTATTAGCTTAGTAGTAAATGAATGTTAGAATCTTAGAAGCAAAAAGTTATAAAATTGAAATAATGGCAAATAAATAATATTTGAAAATAATAGAGTAAAATGTAAAAAAAACTTACCGTCGTCCATTCGACAAAGGCAAAATGATGAGTGCCTTCCGTTTCCTGCGTTGTCCTCCAAAACTGGTGCCAGTCCTCCTCGAGATTGTTGTTGAAACACAGCCCGGGAATGGAGAAAGAGAAAATTCTCATCAGAAAACTAGCG
>NW_008705459.1:4289091-4298898 GCF_000326865.2 Helobdella robusta | reverse complement strand
CCTGCATCTTAAATTGCTTAATAAAAATAATCCTATCTACCTATTCAATTACCTTAACTAATCAATAATAAATTGTTAATGGTACGATAGTCGAAAGTTCCCCTTCATTCTCCCTCCTTGCACAGAGGTTCACCGACAACCAGGGCACCGGATAGTAAACCATTGCCGTGCGGATAGTAGACTACTGCCTTGCGGATAGTAAACCATTTGCCGTCCGGAAGCCGTGCGGGTAGTAGACTATGGCCATGCCGCATAGTAAATCATTACCGTGCAGATAGTAAACCATTGCCGTCCGGATATTAAACCATTGCCGGTTCACCACTGGCCGCCAAGGCTTACCTCTGACAAGAGACTTCGAAATTCAGAGTCTATCGGCTATCGTACCCTCAACTTACCTATTCATTACAATTAAGCCCTAGCTTACCTAAAATGACAAAACTCAAGAGCCCAATTCATTGGCCTTTCGGCACCCACCCCACCACCTACGTAATGCCTTGGGTTCCAACTTAGTAATAATAATATAAAACTTAAACCCTAAATCTATTAATGAGTATGTGTTACAACGTAGCCTTAACCTACCTATTCATTACATTACGGGCCTAGCTTACCTAAAATTACAAAACTCAAGAGCCCAATTCATTGGCCTTTCGGCACCCACCCCACCACCTACGTAATGCCTTGGGCTCCAACTTAATAATGATAATGTAAAACTTAACAATTAACCTACCTATCGATACACTTACAGCGTTTTAATTTACATTACAAGATTTTTCCTAGAATTACATTATTGCTCTTAACTACCTATGAAATTAAATTACTCTCAACCTTAGTAATAATAAATTAGAATGTGTAATGAAAATAAAATTACGCTCAAATACTAACATATGTGTTTATGTATGTATTTGTGTGTGTCTAATACGCTGGTGCGTGTAATGTGGGTGCAAGATAAAATAGAAGAGATAAACTTACGCTGCCTACCTATTCAACTACATTAGCGTTGGATGCTCCCTATCTATCCTACCTACAATTAAAATTAGGCCTATCTAACCTACCTATATAGCTACTTAATGTAATTGTGTGTGCGTATGTGTGCGTGTGAGCATTTTTACTTAATGTTAAATTACAGAAAAAAAGAAGAAAACGTATCCCAGTCAGGCAGGTATTCTTTGCCACTGAATGAACGAACGTAGCCTGACATCTTCCATGATGAACTCCTCTGGAAGCTTCAACCTGAATGAAATGAAAAAATCCTATTTAATTAATTAATTTAAATGAAAATAGAGAAACGAGCCGCGGTTAAATCCACCAGCCGGAAAAGACAGCAAACTGGCAAAAAAAGAAACCGTTAAGAAACCGTAAAGTCGGAAGTTAGGGTTAAGGTTGAACGTAGGGTGACATCACAACCATTCTGATCCTCCACGACGAACTCCTCTGGAAGCTATAACCTGAATGAATGAACCTGAATGAACCTAGATGAATGGACAAATCTTATTTATCTTATCAGAGAAACGCAAAGAAGCCGACCGGTCGGCAAAGAAAAGAACCGCAAAGAACGGTATCTATATAGGATTTATGCTCTATATAACTCTATATAACTCTATATAACTCTATATAACTCTATATAACTCTATATAACTCTATATAACTCTATATAACTCTATATAACTCTATATAACTCTATATAACTCTATATAACTCTATATAACTCTATATAACTCTATATAACTCTATATAACTCTATATAACTCTATATAACTCTATATAACTCTATATAACTCTATATAACTCTATATAACTCTATATAACTCTATATAACTCTATATAACTCTATATAACTCTATATAACTCTATATAACTCTATATAACTCTATATAACTCTATATAACTCTATATAACTCTATATAACTCTATATAACTCTATATAACTCTATATAACTCTATATAACTCTATATAACTCTATATAACCATGCATACTACCACATTCAATCAATAAAAATCCCACTAAAACCAGGAACCATCGCGTACCTGCTGAATGTAGGATGTGAAACAAAACAAAAAAAAACATAAAACAAAAATCACACCACCAAGTAGAGTAAAAGAATAGGAGTCCCTAACCTACCTATGTAACTAAATTACCTTATGCCCTAGTCTACCTATATAATAAATTAATTTTTACCTCACCTACCTATGCTTCATTAACTTAACTCAAGGCTCATGAAGAAAGAGAAAAAGGAGTAAAACAGAACATAAAATACTACCACACAAACAAACATGATGTATGTATGTATGTATGAGCAACCGCTAAAGAACCCACCTAAAATATAAAAAAATACAATATACAAACACACAAACCACAGACATGCAAACTCTATATAACTCTATATAAAATAAAAATAAATAAAAAAAAATAAATTAAAAAAATATAAATATAAAAAATTGAGATCAGGCACTCCGACTCGAGCGAGGCAGAAATGCCTGATCTGATTTCAACGTTTTTTCAGCTCCTATTTATACTCGTTTCAACCATACATTTTCATCATTTCAATCATTCACATCAATAAAAAACTTATTTAATGTATGTACTACACTATTATACAGTCTTAACCAAAATGCTAACCGTACTAAATTGAAGTCATCGAACGAACGCCTTCGAAACTTGGTTGGCTGGTTGAATCTGCTATATTGCTTTTCATATAAACATAATCTAATATAATATAATTTAATTATTTGTATACATGAATTTCAGTCACTTTATATATATATATATAATAAAAATTCATTATAAAAGCAACAGTAATCAGTGCTATGTATGTAAGCACGCAGCTCAAATTTTTCGGGGAGAATTCAAAATTGTTTGAGACCACACCTTGCTTAACATCCAATTCCAAGCCGAGCCAAGCCAAGCTGAGCCAATATGCATAAATTCATTATAAAAAACAACAGTAGCCATTACTATATATGTACGCACGCAGTTCAAATTTTTCGGGGAGAATTCAAAATAGTTTAAGACCACACCTTGCTTAACATCCGATTCCAAGCCGAGCCAAGCCAAGCTGAGTCAATATGCATAGATTTATAAGCGCTTTTATATTAAAATTTTGCTCGCTTTTTAAACGAATATCCCAATATAACTAATTCTCCATCCTATTTTAACTTTCTTTGATGGTTTTTAATCAGTCACAAAAATCATTAGTGATATCGCAATGAAATCAATTTGAAATTTTTTTTTAATTATTGATAAAATTTTTAAATTGTTGATAAAAATAACTAGTATATATACTGTAGTAAAAAGTTTAAAATTTTTTGAGAATTTAAAATAATTTGAGACTACACCATAACACAATTGTATTATTATAAACATTATAAATGTATTATAACTACATGTCTATTTCTTTATTTAGTTCTGCCTGTGTATATTTTGTCAAATTTATTTGATAGGAATTGAATATAACCTTTATACCGGCTGATTAACTACCATGCAGTAAAATAACTACTGTTGACACCATTTTCTCCAACGATTTCGCAACGAATTGCCCATACCATATAATTAGAATAAACTCTTTCAATCAATGTTTAAATTTTTATATTGTCATTTATTCTTTCGTTTTTGTTTCTGTACTAATTTTCGTGTCAGATACAATAATTTAGTTTTTAAGTAAATTTTCATTTTCGTAGCTATACACAAACATGCCTACCTGTTGCATTAAAAATTGCATTAATAATAAATAGAAATGAAAAAATTTCTGATGCATCTTTTCACAGGTTTATTTTCAAATTAACTTCACACTAAAATAAATGTAACAATATCCCTATACTCGTTGAATAGAACTATTTTGTTTTACAGTTACATATATTTTATTTTATAGACTATTATAATTTATCATGGATTACCATTTTGTTATTAAAAGCAATACTTAAGAAATGCACAAGTTTCTGTAACAGTTTATAAAATTTCAGATTTCCTCAAAATGTAAAAATGCAAAACGATTGGATTAAGTGCATCAGACAGGAAATAAATGATTTCAAATGGCTTCCATCAAAAAATGCAAGAATATGCAGTGACCATTTCTGTAATAAAGATTATAAGGGTTATGATGGAGAAAGGAAGGTAATGCTGAAGAAAGCGTTACCATGTTTTCAAGTTAGTTATATTTATATGTCATCAGTCACACAAGGAAGCAATTCACATCATCATTGTACATTGCAACATTATCTATACAAAAAATATAAAATGCATTCACCAATATTCCATGTATTTTATTAAAACTTAGAAAGGGCATAATGACATTGTGAATAATAAACCCTGTTTAGGACTGGGATCATCATCATCATACCAATCACCATTACAAGTAGAGTCAATTTTATATTAATGCTTAACAAGTTAACTAAATTGGCATAATCAAGTTTTTATATGAAACACACATCAAGTATTTAATGTAACAAATAAATTAACAGAAAAATTTCTGGAAAAGTTTAAAAAAATTAGAACATATGACTCTGATCAACAATCATTCGCGTTGACACTGCATTTGTATGGGCATAAGGCATATGATTATCTTTGGACAAATGGCTTACATCTTCCTCACACTAGGACATTAAGAAAGTAATCTTGTCATACCTGTTCAATAATTTTAATAAGATTGTTTTAAATAACTATTCTCAATGTCATTTTATTAACACTACATTAAAAGGTGGCTACAAAACATTGATGGTATGCCTGGGATGATTTCTACAAACCTTATTGACTAATGGTGATGGGGATCCTCTGGAACTTGTAGGGTCATGACATTCAATCTAGTCATGGATTGAGAAATCAATCCTTGATATATTTGATAACAAACATTTATTATAATATAAGAATGAAAAAAAGATGTAGGTGAAAGGCAAAATCTTACTGGAACTATTATTTTTAGCAATTTATGATTTATTTTTTATTTATGACTTTATCCATTTTCAATGATACCGATATTTTTAATTATTATTATCCAAATTATACTCATGCCTATATAAATTAATTAGATTGTGGCTATTTCTATGCTTAATTATTTTATTTACTTGCCATAGTTATGCACAGCATTTAATAAATTAATGATAATAATTAATAACACAACATTCTAAGTGCATAAAATATAATAAATTAAAAGTACAATTTTTACAAACCTCATTGGTTATGGTGATGGGGATTCTTTAAAACTGAATGATCATGATCTAACAAGTCATGGATTGATGAATCACTGGAATCACACATTATCTTTAATAAATTTAATAACAACATGTACTACAATTTAAGAATGAGGAATATTTTGTAAAACATTAAATAAAAAAAAATTTAGTTTGAATCTCTCATAATTAATAAATTTTAATTAAATTGCAAGTTAGCTTGGGGAGTTTGAAGCTTGAATTGAACAAATTACAAAATTGTTTATTTTATAAAATTGATTGGTAAGTTGTTTAATATATTTATTTAATTTAGTATATTTTTTATTCCCAGACCTAAGCATTGTAAATAAAAATTTTAAAACCAATCAAGCAATAGAATTTAGGATCTTAGGAACAAGTGCTGTTAGTCGTTAGTGTAGTAGTAGTATGTATTAGTCAATTAGTGTAGTGGTTGGTAGTTTCTAGTAGTCTAATCTGTTAATGTTCGTTAGTGTTATCTGTTATTTATTTCAATTAGTAATTAGAATCAGTAGAGATTAGTTTTAGTTTAATTATTAGAGTTTAGTAATTTATTACTAATTAGTCGTCGTTTAGTGTTGTTGTGTTGTTGGTGGTTCACAAAAAATTTTTTTTATTTAAAATGCAAAAAGATACTTAACCGTCATACAGCAATATCTATCCCAAAACAGCATCTAGTATCACCTTTTAAAACATTTTGAAATTTTAAATAAAAGCAATATTCCGAAATTAGTAAATATACGATCGTAACTTTTGACTTAGGCGATAAAAAATCACTCTCCAATTTTCCTCCGGAAGTAAGCTCCTTTGTTCGACCGTCAAAAATGAGCGAAGGCCGTTATATTTATTCTAATTATATGGTACAAAGCATAAAATTCAGGTTATATTTTGATTCAAAATCGTTTAAGGGTAGATTGCATTGTCAAGCGTTTTACATTTTATTTATTTTTTTTAAATTCAATAACATTTTAAAAATAATTACTCAAAAAACAGTTTTCCTTTTTTTAGTATTTCGGCTGTTTACATTATACTGTCGCTAACCAACGAACATGCAGGCTGTATTTAGTTTATTAGTTGCACCGTGGGTGGAGCTTATGAGTCTCTTTAAACTGTTGACTATAAATAAATATTTCTGGAAAAACCACTTTGCCGTCTCCGAGATTACCTAACATTTATTAAATAAATAGGAAGCACACTTTCAAATAATTTCACGAAACAATAGAAACCACTCAAGCCAAATAATTAATAATCGATTAAATATTTGGTTATGAGAAATTAAAAAAAAAACAACTGCAAGTGCTCATTATGCAGCGCTTTATAATAAAGTATCTGATTTTTTTCAAAAGTAGTTTGTCACAAAAATTTCCTGAGCCCAAACTTCAAGACACACAAGCTGCCATTCTTGGCAGGTTCATCTTCGTACTTAGGTGAATAATATTCTAATCCGAAGAATTGAATCAGTTGAGCGAAACTGGCGAAAAATGTTACGAAACATACTGTCATAATAACTGCTCCGTTCGCAAACTGAAAACGAAATCATCAACGGTGTTATAACTAATATTATCTTAAAAAACAATTTTTTAAAAATCTTTTGAAATCATTATACTGAATCTTAGTTGCTGCAGATAACATTATTTTGAAGTTTCCTCTACTAACCACAACGAATGCCTGACGTCAAGGCTTTTTTGGCTTCCAGTAAAGTTTTTTTATGGGAAGAATACGATGGGCGTTATAAAATATAATTGGCGCACTTGAATGATCAGCTGAATGGTGTAATGGTTGAGGTGCATGACACCGTTGTTGTTATTACCGCATTCGAATGTAGAGATCACCTATCACTTACATAGAGTGTGTGATGCGTTATTCATGTGTACTTACCTTACATACAGAATGTTTTTTTAGTTGATACTCCTGAGAAATATCAAAAAACAAATTGAAGAAATAAATAAACGAGGAGACGTTAGAAAGCCTGTGAAGACTCACCATATCCTTCTTAGTGATCCCTCCGGACAGGTAGCAGATCAAGCAGTGCGTGCTGGAGATTGGAAAGAGGAAGGAGTAAGTGGCCGACACATTGATCAAGATATTCAATAAACATGGATCCAATTTCAACTTGCTCGACTGTTTTTTTATATATTTTATTTAATTATTTGCACAGCATTCAAACATTTTGAAGCCCGGGTCAGATAACGTGGTTTAAATTACATTACAATTACATCATTCACTATTTTATAAGCCTATTTTTAAAAGCCCCTCCCCTTAAATTTGGAAGCACATGCCAAATAACGCTCCTTCTCCCACCTTTTCCAGAGCATGAAGACTACATACACTCTAAATAAAGTATCACGTTTCAACTTATAAAATTAACGTATAGATAAAATAAGAAAAAAAAACACGAATTTCCTGGTCACCTCCCAACATTTCATGGCAGCCATGCTGGCAGTTTAATTATGCCTATTTTTCCTTTCTTCATGGTCCGAATAAGCGACCATAATCAAAATTTGCCTCCATTAGCCGATTTTTTTATATGTTAAATACACTTAGAATATTATAGAATATATATATAAATATATATAATATTTTATTAAATTTAAATAATGAAATAGCTACGAGATCAGGCACGCAGTTCCTAAAGAACCAGATGACTGTCGGTGTGTGGCTGATGTTGGTGAAGAGCATGATCACACCGATCAATACCGATATGGAACCGACCAATCCGGTTTTCATGTTGTTGACGAATGTCGATTTGAAAGACACTATTATCGACGAATTCTGTACAGTATGGAAAATTATTTTCACTTTTGTGTTCAGGTTAATTGATCGTCAGTTTTTATTGAAGCAAAAGTATTTCTAATACTAAATTTCATAATCATAATTAATGAAATATTGAAATGATTGACGTAATATTAACATAGTTAATGTAATACTAACATAATTAATGTAACATTAAAATGATTGATGTAATATTAACATACTGACATACAAAAGATGTCATTTTTACTTTCTTTAATGAGTGGATGTATTTCTAGTTAATTTTACCATGCTGATTTCAAATCTGTAATCCGCTTGTTTGTATCACAACAAATTTTTGAGGAAACGTCATATGAAGTTTTACTAACTTTCATCAGATATTGCTACACTCGTTATATGGTCATTAAAATATAAAATAAATTCTATCGAGACTTTCGTTAGTCAAGAAATGTCATTTCATTTCTAATGAGTAGCAAATAATATTTAAAAACATTTCTATTGGTCATTAAAACAAAATATGTTGATTGAAATTATAACATAAAGTTAATGAAAGAGGCTTGAGAGTTTTGTATGCAGACGTTTGACAATGTTCAACTTCTGAGGCTTCTGAGCCAGCAGTAATCTGCAAACATAGCCTACTCAACTGTTCCTGGTAGTGTGATTCCATTGAAGTGATTTCCTGTTTACACCCTTCCCATGTTCAGCACTGACTTTACCAGGACATTCAAAGAAAAGTGAATCAAGAAAATGAATTTTAAAGAAAATGTTACATCCCATTTTATGGAAAACATTGGAAGGCATGTTCAAGACCCTATACTTATTATTTTACAAGAAGTTGGCAACGAAAGATTTGAACACTTCCCATGTCCCAAGAATTTTTTCATTTTGTAGGTCTTGAAAACGTTCATCCCTTGTTAGTTTTCGGATCTGAGAGCCGACAAACGTATCATTTTTTATTTTAGCATCATTGATTTGCAGAAGCGTAGATGGAACGGAGATGTGTAGAGATTTGAGCAAACATTTTTTTTTACAAAATTCTTCATCAGACCCAACATGCTTTGTAACAGTGGTACAATGATGTCTTTGTGACAATCAGTGACTCATGCAAAATATTTTTTGACCAGATTTCATGCAAAAACTAATGGGCCTAGTTTTATTTTAACAGTGTCTGCATCTCCATGCCGACTATTCCACTTGCAGAGGAAACAGCAGAATTTTGTGCTACCGACTTGTGGATCTAGTTGGGAAGATTGCAACGACTTTCGCGTTTCCACAAATTTCCACTTTTAATCATTACATTTTATTCCTATTAAGACATTACAGATGCTGTCATCAGTTTATTTCAACTCTCTGTAATAGGCAATAGGAATTGAGGGCAGTAAATTTTTATATTTTAAACACGTTTTCATGCATGGATGAAGAGACGCAAGTTCAGTTCTTGACTTCATGTTCATGACCGAGATGGGCCATGTTATTGTTGATATCATTCCACTAGCACATATTTTTTATCATCTGATGTGATGTACTGTATAAGTTTACAGTATCTGTAGCAAAAATTGCAAATATTTACACAGGGACCTAATAAATTGCATTGTTTTAATCGTGATCTCTTTTTCTTTCTTTCTCTGTAGAACGCGATGTGATGGAGCAAAACGGTTTTCAGATTTGAAGTCAGAGTAAAAAAGTTATATAGAAACATTTAACGTTTTATGGGAAAGAAAAATAGATAAGGGTCAGTGTAATCATGTGACTGAATGATAAATATACAAACAACTAATTCCTTGAGAATGATGTTACTACTGAGTACATAGAAGATGACATCCCAATGAAGATTGCCCACTGAATGTGATGAGATGATGATGATGATGGGAAGGATG
>NW_008705459.1:4240899-4289041 GCF_000326865.2 Helobdella robusta | reverse complement strand
GATTTTATGATGATGATGATTTTTGATGATGATGATGATGATGATCTTTAAATGGTGATGATTTTGATGATGATGATTTAGATGATGATGATTTTTAGATGATGATGATTTTGATGATGATGATTTTGATGATGATGATTATGATGAAGATTATTTTAATGATGATGACGACGATGATTTTGATGATGATGATGACAATGATGATGATGATTTTGATGATGATGATAATGATGATGATGGCAGTTAACATTAAAAACTCCTGACTCCTGAAAGTCGAGTCATCATCATTTTTACTCATCCAACCACTCAGGCACCTTACTAAAGCTGAACCGGATAGGGAAGTAGAGAGCGAGGAGTGGGCATAAAAGTGTAAAATAGTGCTTCTTAAGGAAGTTCCACCAGACATTTTTCATGACTCTTTTAGCATCCGGAGTTTTCATCAGCATCTGCTCCGTGTTCGGCCAATCGTTCAAGGATTCCCGAGAGCTACTGTCCCTCTGATTGATGATGATGATGATGATGACGATGACGGAGTTGTTGATGACGTTGAGAATGAGAATGATGAAGTTGGTGATGGATGATGAGGCTGTGAATGATGATGGATGATGAAAATGTTAATCATAATGATGATGATGATGATGATGTTTGTTCGTATAACTGTAATACGATGGCAAAAATAACAATGAAGACGGTATGGGTGATGGTGAAAGGATGTTGGTAAAGTGATGATGTTTGATGTTTTATTATTATGATGTGATGAAGATGTTTGTATCTTTAATATCAAGATGACATAGATGGTGATAAAAGCAATGACGATAATGTCTCTTCATACAATGATAATAACGTGATATAGATAAGGATGATGGTGAAGTGATAACGATGATAATGTGTTTGGTGATGATATCATGATAATGTTGTTGATGATATCATGATAATGTGCTTGGTAATGATATCAAGTAATGTTGGTGATGATATCATGATAATGTTGGTAATGATATCATGATAATGTTGTTGATGATATCATGATAATGTTGGTAATGATATCATGATAATGTTGGTAATGATATCATGATAATGTTGGTAATGATATCATGATAATGTTGGTAATGATATCATGATAATGTTAGTAATGATATCATGATAATGTTGGTGATCATATCAGGATAGTCGTACCACGTTAACATTTTCGGGCAATTTATTCCAAGGTTGTGACAGTCGGGACTGTCGAATCATTTGAACGTTCATCCTTTGAGAATTTTTTTTGCCAGTTTAAAGAAATTCAAATAAAAATAATAATTTTTAAATGTATCAATTAATTTGTTATAATTATATTGTATTGTATTGTATTGTATTAAATTGTATTGTATTTTATTATATTAAATTATATTATATTTATAATAATTATTATGTTAATTATCAATTAAATTTTTTTCAGTAAATTTATTTCAAAATTTCAAATTATTTAACGAATATTTTCATTTTAAACGGACGCTTGTTTATAAAGTTATAGATAGATCAAACGAGCTTGTTTACAAACAAGTCAATAATAGAAATATAAATAAACCGTTGTATTTTTATTATTATTTATTGTAATATTAAATAGGAAATAAAAAAGAATAAAAATATTATTTATTTATTTAATGAGGTAGTATGTTTATGGTTTCATATTCAGACTGAGTTAATTTTTAATTGTAAAAATAAAAATTTTTGAAAGATTTTTTGAAGGATTTTACGTTTTACAAAAATTGGCTTTCCACATATATTTGTATAAATGTTAAGTTGCATGTGTGCATGTGTGTGTGTGTGTTTGTGTGGTGTGGGTCGTAAGATCACATACATGTATGTCACCGTCTCTTCGTGTCGGTGTGTTTTTATCAACGAATTACGTATTTTTGTATTAGGGCCCCAAGCATGTATAGACGAGCAACCGATAAAGAACCCACCTATAATATAAAAAATACAATATACAAACATACAAACCACAGACAAACATCCAAACTCTATATAACCGCACAACTATATAAAAATCTATATAACTATATGTAATAGAATAAATAAAAAGGAAAAAAATTATAAAAATAAACTAAGTGAGGTGAGCTGGACAATTTTCTTTGTGCTATAACATGGGTCATGCATAAATTATAAGCTGATCTTTGTGTACAGAATTTGGCATATCCCACAACTTATTGATATATTTGAATTAATTAACTATTTGCTTGGTGTTATTTTTTGATGTTCAGCATGTAGATAACCGTAAATGTATTTTTTTAGCGTATGTAAAATGGTAACTAAAATCCGGCCCCGGCTTCGGCCGGTTTTTGAATTTTAAATCCGTTTTTTTTCCGTTAAAGTTTTCCAAGTCCGGCCAGAGCCGGACTTGGAAAACTTAAATCCGGTGCATCCCTAGTTAAAACCCATGCAATTTCGTAAGTAAGCCAACTAACTTTATTTATTCAAATCTGCTGAAGTAATTAGTAAAAGCTGCTCGCTTGGCTTCGTCAACGTGGACCCCAGAGAGACTCAGCTATGGCCATTAAATACACATACATTCTCACACACGTACATACATGCAGACAAACATAAAAACAAAATTTTTTAATCTGAAAATTTAATTTTGTAGGCGGTTTTTTAAATAACGCACTTAAATCCGCATCCGTGGCAAACCGCACAAACAAAATCCGCAAAATCCGCAGAGTTCTGAAAATTTTTTTCCGCAATCGCTGTTGCGGAGCGGTAACCGCAGTTTGAAACCGCATTGCGGTCACCCGCTTGGGGCTTTAACTTCTATGTATATGCGTATTGTCAACGTATGTGTGTGTGTGTGTGTTTGTGTTCGTGTTTGTTTGAATGTGTGTATATGTGTGTGTGAGTTTACGTATGTGTGTGTTGTCATTGTTTTTCATTCATCCTTATTGTCATGTGTGTGTATGTACGTGTATTTATTGTTGTGCACGTGCCGTTATTTGTTTTTAATAATGTATTATTGATGTTGATTCGTAATTATTATATTTCCAAATTTTTTTTTAGAAATCGGTATTTTAAGTTTTTGGGCTTTTTAAACAAAGCGAACGACGCAGACATTTTTATTATTTTAATATAATTTTGTGAAATTATTATCTGACAACGTTTTGTAATTCAAAACTTTCAAATGTTGTATTCAACTGAATCAAATTGGTAACAACGGCGGTAAGATGGCAGATGGTTTTGGCAATTGTTGATGTCGTATTTGTTGTTGGGGTAGTTGTTGTTGAGGTATTTGTTGTTGTTGTTGAGGTATTTGTTGTTGTTGTTGTTGTTGAGGTATTTCCAAAAACTCTATTTCCTGTTTTGGTATCTGAAGATTTTGTTCCAACGAGTATTGTTGTTGAATGATTGGTTGTCGGTGTGATGTGTTTTGTTGTTTTGTTATCTGTTGTGACATCAGCAATTGATGCAATGATTGTTGCTGTTGGCTAACATTTTGTTGAAGTTGTTGTTGTTGTAGTTGCGCCATTTGTTGCTGAGTTGGAAAAATGTGAGAAACTTGTTGCGATAGTGTTGGTGTTTGTTGCTGTTGTTGTTGATGTTGTTGTGTTAGTACTTGTAGATGTTGAGGTAGCAACATTTGTTGTTTGTTTTGTTGTTGTAGCAAGTGATGTAAATAGTCCTGCTGTTGTTGTTGGAAGATTCTTTGCTGCCGTGGGTGTTGCAACAGATGTAAAAATGACTGTTGTCCCTGGAGATGTTCTTGTTGATAAGGTGTTTGTTGGAAATTTTTATTTTGTTGCTGTGATTGATGTTGATCGGACTTTTGCACAAACTCTGAATGATAAAAATTTGTATTTGTCTGCTGTTGGGGCGTTTGTTGTATGTGCTGAAGTAACTGTCTTAGTTGTTGATGCAAATCTTGTTGTTGTGACTGTTGCTGTTGTGATTGTTGCTGTTGCAGTTGTTGTTGTTGCAGAAAGTAAAGTAGCATTTGCTGTTGTTGCAGTTGGATTTCTTGATGAGATGATGTCTGGTTTTGTGGCGAGTGCACTTTATTTGTTTTTTCTTCGAGATCTACATGGGACTGATTCGGTTGGTGAACATGTCCTGATATCTGTTGCTTCAGCATCTGTTCTTTCTGCAGCTGAATTTGTTCCAACAGATGTTGATAATTTAGTTTTTGCTGTTCCAATTGTTGTTGATGTTTTTTCAACAAATCATCAAAAGCTCTCACAAGCAGAAGTTCCTTGGTCGTGTCACCAGACTCATCTTCATCAGACTTCAATGTTTCGTTAACTGTAGTTCCATCGGTCCGATTGTTCTTACGATTTGATGTTGGGCAGGTGCTTTTGTTTGAAAGTTGGATGGAGAGTTGATTTTTATTAGATTGATCATTTTCCAACGTTTCACATTCAGCGTCGTCCTTGTCGACATTTTCATAAAAAATATGAACCATTTGTGTCTGTCTATAAAAGGTGGAAGAGAAATAATATTTTTAAACATTTTTTGTATCATGAAGCAAATCTGCAATGCAATAGTTTCGAAGCAAATCGTTTAGATTTTAAATCACTATGAGAACAGTCATTTTTGAAACATTAGCAAGTCAAAGAATGAGGACTGAAAAGTGTACAAACGAGGGTTTTGAAGATGCCTTCTTTGCCATTTCGGACAACTTGAGGTGCTTCTTAACGTAGGGAAGTTTTTCTTGCGAGGTCATGCTCTTCCATTTTATACCTGGAAAACAAAATTGACAAAATCACACCACCGCAATAGTCCAAAAATAAACATGTGCAGAAAAGAATAGATATACTAGAAAAAAAATTACCAAATAGAAATAAAACTGTAAGCGGAAATAAATTACCAGGCAAAAAAAGCTTACCAAGCATGATGCTGAGACTGGAGTTGTGGACACCTGGCGCGCATCTCAGCAATCTGCTCCGTTCCTCCTTGGCCCACAACATGAAGGCGTTCAGAGGTCTCTTACCGTTGCTGTTGTTGCTGTCTGTTCGTTTAACGTTGTTTGCTTTCCCATTCGCAGCTTTCTTTTCTGTTTAATTTTTTGTTCTTACACGGGTTAGCAGGATTTGTTGGTGTTCAGTTGATGGGTTGGTTATTTTTTTAAACTTTATTAAGATACATCACCAAATCCAGAAAGAAATAGTTTTGTAAATGGTTGTCTGATGTGAAAGTAATTGTTTGTCGTACATGAGTTTTAAAATATTCGATAACTTACTGTTGCCTTTTTGAAGAAACTTCTCTTGTGCATCGTCGACCTCATCGTTGCTGCTACCAATATTATTATTGTCATTGTTGTAACTGATGTTGTTGTTTTTGCTCTGCTTGTTACGGCGTTTCTTACCTTTTTTGAATGAACAAATTTTGTTGTTGTTGTTGACGTTGCTGTGGTAGTTAATGCTACTACCGATGACAGCCATGTTGGTGCTATTATCGTCATCATTATTTACTGTTAACGTACATGCGGAGGAAAAGGAAGAAGAAGAAGATGATGATGACTGTAATGATGAAGACGATGGACAGGATGATGACGACGATGAAGGTGATGATCGAGTGGAAGATTTATTTTTTGATGTAGCGGCTGTAGCTGCCTCAGCTGATGCTGCCGCTAAAGACGAGAGAGAAGTTGAGAGTGAAGAGGGTAATAGAAATGATGATAGCAATAATGAAGAGAGGGGCGACGATGGTGACGACTGTGGTGGTGATGAGGATGGTAATGTGGATGATAATGTGGATGATGATAGTATTGGGGACTGCAAAGGAGAGGCATCATTTTTCTTTCTTTTTGAGTCCTCGTCATCATTTTTATTATCATCATCTTCATCGTCACAGCCATTTATATAATCTTTTCTCTTTTTAGCCTTTTCAGCATACTGTTTTTTATATTTTTTGCATTTGTTAACATCATTCTCAACAGGGGACATCACGGCTCTCATCAGCATCTTCATCTTCCTCTTTGTCATCTTCTCATTCCATCCTTCTCTCCTGGCAACCTCCGTCAACTTGTTGATGCACTCTTCCACGTCCACGTCATCACGTTTCAATCTGACGTCATCCATCTTTTTGTTGGTAACCGTGACAACAAAATTATGACAATTTTTATTTCTTGATTCCGGTAATATGGATGATAATGACGATCATGTTGGTCGTAACGTTTATGAATATTCCGCTGTGATGGTCCGATATTTGTTGTTATTAATTTTTATTACAATTTAATACAATTTTAATTACAAGTTCATTATTTTTCAATTTTTTTAAATTAAAATTAATTTCCTTTTTGGCTTTAAAGAAACGTTATAGCATGAAAAACACAGCAACTAATAAAGTGAATTGAAATTCAAGTCACTTAGAATGCAGACTAACTTACATGCTTCTTAACCAGACAAACTATTCACAAACAGCGTCTCGCTCTATCCATACAACGAACTTTTAATTCGCAGTTACTCAAAACAACGTTGAACCAACTGAGCAGCAGAATTATTTTTAAAATATAATCTCTCGTTATAACTGTTTGCTGCATTATTATAAACATCATAGTACAGCTAATTATAATACTAGCCTACATTATGATAAATATCTACGCTATTGTACTTGTAGGTGTTGCAATTAATATTAATTTATTCATTAGACGGTCACGCCTGAGTGAATAAATTCGACACCGGATAGAAAATTCTGCCGAGAGAGCAAAGCAGCAACAACTGAAGCGCTAGAATAATGAAAAACAATAAATAGCTTCACTGTTCGTTGTTGCGAAAAATGATAATGCTGGTATCACTAAAAGCTTTCAATGGCGACTTTTCAATGTGCTCACATAGGCATGCAAAATTTCAATGTGATTCATGCCTGTACTTGTATATTACGGTTGTTCCATGCTACGTATCTAGTGTTTGTTTTGCGTAGCCAAAGAAATATCCAAAGAACCTATCCCAATAGTTAGTTTTGTTAGAGTTAAGGTTAAATTTAACAAAATCTCCACATAAATATTGATAGAAGTGGTTTCCACAACAGTAAAAGTTTTATTTTTTTGTTTGTTATGTCGTATTCTGTATTGCTCAGTGATTGTGTGCGTCTTTTGTATGTATTTGAGTGGGTTCGCACGCAGATGTGCGTTATGCTTGAGTTGTACGTTGTACAGGCATATGCTAAAACACATTCACTCAAGGATATATTCACACGCAGACACAAACGACCAAACTAAAAACCAAAGAGGGCGCTTTTCTTGTGAAGGCACCGAGACAGTAGCCCCGCTTGTCCAGCCATCCATCGATTCCTGACCATTAAAATTTTCCGACTCCAACTTTAACGGAAGTTAAACATTATTGATACCATTGTTAGTACATAAGATGGTCGTGATGAACCTCAATAGTTGTCGTTACGTTTGCTGTTTTTGTTTATTCTATTATTTGTTTGTTTGTTTGTTTATTTATTGACACAAATGGCTAGAAAGTTCAAAGAACCATTTGCCCAGTCGGAAGAAAAAAAAACAAAAATTAATTTTCAACTAAAAACAATTGCAAATAGATAAATGAACGAGAACATCTCAACAAGAAAAAAAGTAACGTCATCATTTCTACCATTTTCGCTTTGTTGGGGGAGAATTTTTGAAATCTTAAATGAAGTTGATGATTGCCCTCTTTGTTTTTTTTACACGGAATCTTTAATAACTTCTTCTTTCAATGTTTGAATCAGGCACTGACTGAACGCTCATTCTTGTCGTCAACTTCATTAATTTGTTGAATAAAAAGACAATAGGAATATAAAACTTCAACTAACTTGCTAGAAATTATTTGAAATGATTTTAGAACTTACTTCATATTCATCATGCTGTGATGAATATGATTCTCTTCATCCAACAATAAATATGAAACTGCACGAATGTTGTAGGTTTCAGTTGAATATTTTAATTTCTCAGATGTTTTAATACTTAAAATGAATGTATATTCATTTAAATAATTTTCAAGTTTAATTATACAGACATCTTAAATAATCCATTTTAAATATTCCATTTTTACAAATTCTGTGCAATGTATCTGCTATAGGTTAGGTATCGAACCAACCACAAACTCACATGTAATGTGAAAACCGGTGTATCCATCTCACACACGCACACATTGAATGTGATAAATGGAGATTTGTTTGCAATAGAACCCAGTGACTTCAACAGCGGTGCCGGACATTTTACCTAACACACCACCGGGCCATCCAGCATTTCATACTATTGGTATGAGTAAATTTTGTTGTTTTGCATACGTGGTCTAAATTATCTATCTTTGTTATGGTTTTTAACAGATAATTAAATATACAAATAAATATACAAATAAACAAACAAACAAGCAAACGAATAAAACAACACATAGAACTCAGTATTTGAAAATAGGCCGTTTTAATGGTATTTTACATTTCATGGCCTTCTAGTATTTTTTCCATTATTTACTTTACTGGAAGAAGAAGCAGTAATAACTAATAAGATAATAAGATATTTATTTATTCGAAGCAAGATTAAAACTTTCCTATTGAGTGAATGATTTATTTAAAAAAAATAGCTGCCGACTCCAATTTATACTTTTTACCTTGATGGGAGATGGTTCCACGCTGTGTCGAGTTTAATAACGTTATTCATCCATGTTACTGTTGTTATTTTAAGAGAGAGTCGAGTGCTGGTTGCATCATGATTCCCACGTTATAAACATTTTTATCAAACAAACTTTTTTATCTCTAGGTATGTTAATATGAGTTGAGTTATTTTGAAATGACTGATGGAAAATATTTCATGTTTAACCAATTTAGAAATTAAATTTTATCATTGTCGCCATTCTTCTTGGAAAATCTTTTATAAAACACGTCACAATATTCATTTTATATCTGTCCATGTAAATTGCTTGAAAATTCTGTTAATTTTAAATAAAATGAAAATTTTTAAAATCTTAAAAAAAATCATAGAAAATAACTCATCATTATTACTGAATATAAATGCTAATAATCTGAATAAAATCACATAATTTTTTTTCAGTGTACTTCAAAGCACAAAAACAAAGAAATTTTACTAAGAAAAACAGTTACATTGAATGATTCTTGGTGTTATTTTACAGTATTTTTAATTTAGTAGTGATAATAAAGAAATTTTACCCGAAGTCTGAGTTTTTTGAGGAGCCGGAGTCGGCTCCGACACCCTGGCAACATAATAGATAAAATCAATCAAAAAATTTGGCCTGGACCCATAAAATTCTTGAGAAAGAAGAAAGTAATGTTTTATTTAAAAACATTTTTTTTAAGTTTTTAAAGAGCTTTTAAAAAGTTTCTCTGTAAAAAAAAACGTTGCATAAATGTTTCCAATGAAATATTAGACAAAAATTAACGAATTTAAGCGTTACAAAATTAGGATCACACCATAAAAACTAAGATAATAGGATTTAAAAAAAAATTGTAAATGACATGTAAATGAGTGATCGAAAGCTAAATCGTAGGACATAAATTAGAAAATATTAGTAAAACGACCTCTCTTCTTTCAACAAGACTTAGAGTAACGTGTATCGCCAATCTTTGGCTCAGATTTAAGACATAGTCGAAAACTGCCGGGCATTCGATTATTTTACCAATATCGCAAATGTGGTGGTTCACACCAGCGATAACTGTAATGGGCGAACCAAGAGGACACACGCCCCCAGAAGCCGCCAACTCCAGCTTGTACTTCCTCTTCTGATGGAAGATGTTTCCACGCTATAATTTGTTGATTGGTCCTATTAATCCGTGCTAATTTTTTTTAGCTTCAATCAAGATCATACAACGATTAACTAATGATTTTTTAAACAATTTTATTTCATAGGCAATAAATGCTATATTCTAGGTACTCTCAAATTTAAATTGAATCAATTTAGAAAATAATTAAATTAAATTACAGTTTGTTACAAAAATTACAACTAAGAAATAATTATTGTGTTTGTTCAGTTAGCATAAATAAAAAATAATGAATGTATGTTAAGATAATTGGATCATGATATACAAATTTTTATTAATAAGTTTCATGATGAAATAAAGTAAAGACTTAAAATGAAGATTGTCATTAAAATATGATGCTAGTGATGTCATATTAACATTTTTAATTCATTTTCGCATAAGTATTTGCTGATATTTTGATAAAAAAGCCTATTTATGTTTCAACAAATTTGAAATATTTTCATACCATGGTCACCATTTTTTTTGGACTTTGCTGTATAAAACATGTCACAATATTCCGTTTAGCCATATAGGTAGTTCGAGTTGACTCCTTTGAAGTTCAATTTAAATCAAATTTTCAGATAAACCTATGAAATTGTAAACTTTTAAAAAATTGTAGAAATGGAGATAAAAATTTGGTATTGCACGGAGTTTGCGCGTAAGATAATGCAAAAATTATGCAGTCGGATAGCGTATCCCAAAATGACTTTCATGTCACTATGACACAGAAAGCAAGTACATTATATATAGAAAAGGAAAATTTGTTTAAAAGAGCATAACAAAAATTTGTTATATCTTGCAAAAAAATATTGTAGACTTGAAAAGAACAAAATTGTCGTTATTACGAATTTTCGTTTGATGAGATAACGTTACATGAAATTTGTTCAAAATAACCTGCTTGGGGGTTTTGTCACGAGGCAGCACCAGCCTTTTCATCAAACCTTCATTGTCCAAAGTCAGGACGTAGTCAAAAATTTCAGGACAAGAAGCTGGAGGAGCCATAAAAATACATACTTAGTAAAATGTTTAAAATATTTAAAGTTTATTATACTGGAAGACAACAAGATATTCTTGAGGGTGAGGGTGAGAGGGTGCAAAAAACATTTTCAACACAAATTATTTTCGATTTTTATAACGTTAGATAGTAAATTATTGTCAAGTTTTTGAGTTCAAAACCAAAATTTTGTTTATTTTAAGCACGATAGAACATTTAAGCATGATAGAGCAAAGAAGTTTTTTTTCGGTTTTCCTATACCATCTTCGGTGATCGAATTGATACGTTCTGTATGTGGCCAGATGCTCAAGTATATATATAAATATACTGTGCCTTTATAATGTTAATTTTTTGTTTGTTTTGCTCACCAAGGTCGGTTTATATAATAACATTTTACAGAATATTAAAGCTTTGAAAATTTTTGGGGTGTGCTAACGGACCTTCGTCTGCCTACCTACCCTCGATCGCACTAGTGAAGTTAGATGAAAACAAATTAAAATTAAATAGATAATTAATTATTATTAATAATATATAATAATAATTAATAATAAATAAAATACTAATTTATGAAGCTACCTGCAAAACTTTGAGCAACCGTGAAGATCATGATCGTCGCAGCAGCGCAATAAAGGGGGAACATTTTGAGTTGATGTAATTCTAATTATAATTAACTGTAAATATTATATTTATTACAATATTTATTACAATTATTTATTAAAATAATTATAAACAAGTTTTGAAAAAATTCAAATTTAAAAATTTAAATTTTCTGAGTACCAAGCACGGAAGATTGCAAGTATTAATTTAACTTTTGCGATCAAAAAATATTTTCACATCGATCATCATTTATTATTGTTAGAGTGCGCCATAATTTTAAGAAATAAAATCAATCTAGGTTCAAACAACTTTTCAAATTAACATATTTTTTAAATTACAAAAATCATTAAAAAAATATCATTAAAGATAATTATAAATGATATAACTTTTTTAGTAGTATAGTGGTATTGGTAGTAGCAGTAGCAGTAGCAGTAGTAGTAGTAGTAGTAGTAGTAGTTGTTGTTGTAGTAGTTGTAGTAGTAACAATAACAGTGATTATCACTAAAACTAAGTTTCTATTTCTATTGCTACTGTCAAATAAGAACTATTTAAACTTTTTTGATAGCTACTTTTCTGAAAAAATTATCATTAAATTATAGTTGTTATTTTCATTTTCCAGTTGGTACCGTAAGAATTTTATTAATGGTTAAGGTTAAAGGTTACTCTCTATTTTACGCTTGCTTCAGAGGTTTCAACGACAAACACACACACATCATATACGAATACGCGTGAAAACCATGCATCATACACATTGCATATGATAGGCGGGGATCTTTTTGTATTCGAACCCAGTTACTGCAGCAGCAAGACCAGGAGCCTTTAACCATTGAGCCATCACGCCGCCCAATACCTATTAGTTATACCTATCTACATCAGAAGATGGATTAGTGGTTGCGTCACCTAAATGTTATAAAATTTAAAAACAATTTGGTCAAAATGGTTTTCAAAGATAGTGACGTTTCTTTCAGTTATACAATTTCTTTTTCTTTTTTTTTTAAAACGTTTTCATCAAAACCAAGTATTTTGCATATCACGCTGTCACAGTCAACTCGTTCATGTTTGATACTCCAAGATACAAATCTCATGTACGGTTACTGATAATGGTTTACGCTTAGAGTGAATCTAATCTAACAACTGGACAGGAGATATTTGTATCTGATCAGAAGAATTTCAGAACAAAAATAACAGCTCCTGAAAAAGAGTGCGTTAGAATGTGTACTGATGTTCACCACTACCAACGCTCATCTTACAACTTTTTCCTGAAAAAAATCTCTTCCAGCACTTTCCTAATCATTCAAAATATTTTTCGTCGACAGTTGAGATGAAATATGTTTATTATTTTCGTGTTAGTAAATCATAAACGGCTCTGTTTATTTATTTATTATTTATTTATTTCTTCGATTAATTAAACAAAGTAAAAAAATGTTGCTGTTGAAACCACATTTACATTAAATAGCAGCTGTTTCGTCACTTGTCTTCTGCCAGAGACATGCTAATTTGTTACATATATCTTATCATCCATAAGATATTCATCAATATCATCATCATCCTATTTATCATTATCATCATCATCATATTCAGCATCATCATCATCATCATCATATTCATCATTATCATCAATCCAAAAATCACTAATCATACAATCAGTTATCGTATATGTGATTATACATTCACCACATATTTGTTAATCATCAACGTCATCCATTCTACCATACTCAGTGTCTCCAATGTTATCTGGATTCATTTTATAAAAGATAGGCACTACATTATTATTATTATTATTATTATTATTATTATTATTATTATTATTATCTAGACTGGTTTTCGAGGTGAAATCCAGGGCAGAGTTTGTTGCAGAAACTGTTGATGGGATTGTCTGGCGGTTGCTGTTGATGTTGTTTAAGTATGGAAACATGTTGCGGTTGCACATGTATGTGTTGCGGATGTTGTTGTAGTTGTTGTTGTTGTTACTTTCTGTGTCTATGTTTATGTTGTTAGATTGTGTATAAATGTTGTTGTTGATGGTTTTGGTGTTGAATGGAGTCTCGAATTCCATATCCAGTTGATCGAATGGTAGCAAGGGTGGTAATTCTTGTAGTAGTTGTTGTTGCACCTGTTGTTGTTGATCATTTTGTCGATTGTTTTGCTGCTGAGGTTGTTGATGTTGTTGTTGAATATCTTTTTTTTCATTGCTTAGTTGATAAGATTGTTGATATTGTTGGTGTTGGTGTTGTTCGTGTTGTTGTTGCTGCTGCTGCTGTAACTTCTTAATTTGCATTTCTAACTGTTGCAGTTGAAAAATATTCTGTTGTTGCAAAATGTACTGTATCAGTTGGTTTGTTGAAAATGTTGTTGTTGTTTTTATAGTTTCTGTCGGCAATGCTTTTTGTGTTGTCGTGTGTTGCTGGTGAGTTGTTCGTAGTTTTGCATCAGACAGCAGATGTTGAAATGTGGATGAAAATGACGATGATAATAATGATGTTGAGGTTGATGATGGTGATGATGACGGTGGTGATGATGTTGTAGGCATTGAATATTTTAACGTTGATAAACGTGTTGATAGCAACGATGATGATGATGATAACGTTTCTGACGTTAAAGATTTGAAAATTAACGACGGCGATGACGATGATGATGATGCTGGTAATGATGACGACAACGATGATAATGATGCTGGTGATGATGACCATATTGGTAGCCATGTTGATGATGGTTTTAGCAAGAAAGTTGATGTTGTTGTTATTGTTGATGTCATTGTTGTTGACGTTGTTATACATGATGATATCGGTAACACTGAAGACGTTGATGACGTTTTTAATGACGTCATCGAGAATTTTGTTTGAGAAAACGCCGATGACAAATTTGTGGAAAACTTTGTAGACGGTGGTGATGATGAGAATGATATTGTTGAGGGTGACGACGACGACGACGATGATGATGATGATGGTGAAGATGATGAAGATGATGATGCTGATGATGTTGATGATGATGTCGACAAAAATAATTGCGGTGTTGATAATGACTGTTCTACTTGACAAACATCCTCGCCATCAATGTTCTTCTCTTCTTGCTGTTTCCTGTTGGCATCATCGTTGAGAATGTTTATGGTGGATTATGATATAAACGTTTAAAGTTTACAGACACAAACAAACAAACAAATAATTAAACAAACAGACTAATCAACCAACCAAACAACCAATTAACCAGCCAACCAGCTAACTAACAAACAAACAAGCACTGACTTATAGAGCAAAGTAGCTTCCCTGTGCATCTTGGTAAGTTTCAGTTGTTCTTCGTAATACGGTCGCTTGTCATTTTCTGTCATCTTATTCCATTTCAAACCTGGTTAGCGTGAGTTTGTGTGGATGTGTCTTTGCGATCTTGTGTGCGTTTGTGTGCGTGTTAATGTGCGTCGTTGTATCGTTATGTTTGTGTGTTTTAATTATCTGCGAATTATCGTGTTTGTGTGTGGTACTTGCGTGGACGGACATGCACCAAAATGCACAAACAACTTTGAAGTCCTGGCACGTCAGCACGCTCTAAATGTTAAATTAATTGGACTAATCTAAAATAAACATTTGATACACGCATCCACACACAAACAGACATACATACAGACACACACACAGACACACATACAGATACACAGACACATATACAGACACAGACACACATGCAGACACACACACAGACACACATACGGACAAATATACAAACTCACACACACAAATAATAATATTTTAGGATGAATTATGAACATTTTGTAGTTAAACAGATAAAATATTACAAATACATAAAACAACAATAGCTACAACGAAAACAACAACACTCACGTAAATTATTTTTAAGATTTACTAAGACAATTTTTGGATTAGACAGATAAAATGTAACAAATACACATAACAGCAGCAGCAGCAACAACAACAACAACAAACAACTATTACAAACAACAACAACAGAAACAGCAACGAACAACACCAACAACAACACACTCCACACAACACAATTACAACAACAACACCACCACCGCCAACAACAACAACACATTCCACAAAACAACAACAAAAAGCAGACTCACCCAACAAAATACTGATACTGGAGTTGTGCACTCCCGCGTGCAACTTCAGCAGCTCTCTTCTCTCTCCCCTGGCCCACAACATGAAGGCATTCATTGGCTTCCTCAAGAGCACTGGTTTCAACTTCGCATACTTAACATCTGAAATTTCAATGGCACGTTAAATAAACAAATAAATATAAATAAAAAATGGGCTCTAACGTAAGTTATATATGCCCATATCAAAATAGCATTAAAAGGCAACAAAAAGCAATTATATTTAATAATTGATATTTATTATTTATTATTTTATATTTTATATTTAATATTTTATATTTAATAATTATAGTAAATATTTGCAATTGTTTTTTTACGATGTTTGTGAAGTTTTTACTTTACGCATTTTTACGTTAATGTTATCATCATTTTTTAATTTTGAACTCATGTCATCATCATTATCGTCATCGTTGTCACCTTTACCAACCTCATCACCATCACCATCATCTTCATCGTCGTCGTCATCATCATCATCTTCATCGTCATTATCATCATCGTCATCATCATCATCATCATCATCGTGATCATTTTTACCATCATCATTACCATCATCACCACATCACCATCTTATTACCATCATCATCATCGTCATCATCAACATCATTATCATCATCGTGATCATTATTACCATCATCATTACCAATTACCATCATCATCACCATCACCATCTCATCTCCATTTCCTCATCACCATCATCATCGTCGTCATCGTCATTCTCATCATCATCATTCGGCTTACTTTTTATACGTCCATTTTTAGTTACTTTGCACTTTTTCCATTTTAGTTTTAATTCCTGATGCCGATTTCTTCCATCATCATCATCACCATCATCACCATAACCACCATCATCATCAACAACAGCAACAGCAGCAGCAGCAGCATCCACAACAGTAGCTTCATCATCTTCAATTTTGTTGGTGTTGCTGTTTAGTTTGATATCATCACCATCGTCATCATCGTTATTGTAGTCATTCATTGGACCATGCTTAATATCATTATCACCATCATCATCATCATCATCATCATTGGTGAAATCGTCACCATCATCATTATCATTAGTATCACCATCGAAATCGTCATCATTTGTCGTTGACGTTGGAAGGATGGGTGATGGTGATGATGATGGTCCTACCGACAGATCGATCGGATTCGATATGTCGGTAAAATTGTCGGGTTTGATTCCCCATTGGTGGGGATATTTATTGTCGTTGGAAAAATAATTTGAAAACTGAAAATGTCTTGCGTTGTTGTTATTGTTTATGTTGTTGTTGTTTTTGTTAATGTTGTCGTTTAAGTTATTTATTTTGCTGTTTATATTGCTAATGTTGTAGTTAATGTTGTTGTTGTTGTTAATGTTGTTGTTGTTGATGTTGTTTAAATTATCATCCTTCACGTAAAAGCCAATTATAAAATGAGATGATTTTGATGATGACGATGATGATGGTGCTGGAGCCAATAAGAATGACGACGACGACGACGATGATGAAGTGTGTGTTGATGACGATGAAGATGAGTATGATGATGATGCGATCAATGATAATGGAGGCAATGCTAATGAAAATGACGATAATGAAGATGGAGAAAATGATGAAAATAGTGATGGTGATGATGAAAATAGTGATGGTGATGATGAAAATAGTGATGGTGATGATGAAAATAGTGATGGTGATGATGAAAATAGTGATGGTGATGATGAAAATAGTGATGGTGATGATGAAAATAGTGATGGTGATGATAGCAATGACAACGACGACGATGATGATAAAAAAGATGAAAAATCCAAAGTTTTATTTGCTGTAATGACGTCAGGGGTGATTGTTGGAATGATGACATCACTAGAAGTAGCAGTAGTAGCGTTAGTTGTAGTTGATGAAGCAGCAGCAGCAGTAGTAGTAGTAGAGGACGCTGTGGCACTTGTTGATATTGTAACAGCGGTAATGTTTTTATTAGCAGTAACTTTTTTTTTGCAAAAATTTTTTGATAAAATATTTAACTTTTTCATCAACAAATTAGTTTTCTTCTTCTTCTTCTTTTCACTCCATCTCTTCTCTTCTGCCGTTCCAATCCATAGCATCGCAAACTTGTTGACGTCATCATCTTCGTCATCATCGCAGCTTCTTTTAATTGTAGCAGCAGCAGCAGCAGTAGTAACAACATCGGCAACAAATTTCAAATGTGTTTTTTTGGTTGTTGCAGGTTTAACAATATTAAAACAATTTGTTGCTATTGCAGTTGAAGCGGCAAAATATCTTGTGGTCGATGCGGTTACGAATCTTGTGGTTGAAGCAGTTGTAGTAGCGGCTGGGGTACTTCTTCTCATTGTTTAAAATACATCAGCAGTTGTTGTAGCTACTTCACCCTTAATCAATGAAATTGGAGTTTATTTCCTGCCAATCATTATTGAATAATTTTGTCATCATTGAACCGGCAAACATTTGCTTCGGCATTCTACTCCTTTCACATATTAAAACAATCAAAATGTGTTGTACACCACACATACATTCATTGTGCATGTGCATGCATATATTTATATTACATTATATATATTTATATATATACATATTATATATATATATTGTATGTATATATACCGGTTTATTTGGTCTGATTAAATAGTCATTCGTTTACATTGGGATTGCCTCACTCGTACACAGCAAACATTCTTACACTTGAATTTGAATGTTCAACAATGCATGTCCGTGTGTGTATGCTAGCATGATTGCTTTAATGCATTAAATGTTTGGATGCATAGATGATTGGATGAATTATTGCATGGATGAATGATTGCATGAGTGAGTGCGCGGATGGTTGGATGAATAAATACATGGATACATGGATGAATAGATTGTTAGATTAAGTAGATGATGGATTATTTGAACGAAAGAACAGACTGAAAATTTGAAAATTTTAATTCAGAATGAAATTAAATTATAAAGATAAATAAATACATACGTTACGTGGTGAGTAAGAAGTGGTTATCGTTACCTATACCTACCTACCTGCAAACAAAAAAAAAGATATTACAAATCAATAAAATTCATCTTGACAATGAATTAAATAAAAAATTAGATAAGACATGCTTTGTGGCTATAATGCATAACACATGATGGCAAATTAGTTAAATCAAGCAAATTTCTCTAGAAAAATCATCTCTGTATCGATAATTTTAAATTTGAAAAGATTATCACTCATAACAAAAGTTGCAGCTGATGTTGATGTATAATGTGATTTGTGTTAACTGATTTCATTTGTATTCTTTTTTTGCAGTTGGGAATTTTGAATGCAAATATATGTATGTATGTATGTATGTATGTATGTATGTATGTATGTATGTATGTATGTATGTATGTATGTATGTAAGTAAGTAAGTAAGTATGTATGTATGTATGTATGTATGTATGTATGTATGTATGTATGTATGTATGTATGTATGTATGTATGTATGTATGTATGTATGTATGTATGTATGTATGTATGTATGTATGTATGTATGTATGTATGTATGTTAAAACCAAAACATGATGAGTGACACTGAACCGTCAAACATCAAGTAACAAATGGATTAACACTTTGATTTGTCGTTAATTGCACATGTCGGCATTCTTTTGGATATTTTCAAGCACACAGACACGCAAGAACCGCTGCAACAAGCACGAAATGTGGTTAGTTGCGAAAAACAGTTCCCTGCTGTCGCCTGATCTGACGCTGATCATTTTACATATTGCCTTAAGAAATTTAAGGGTGTTGGGATGTATGTATGTATGTATGTATGTATGTATGTATGTATGTATGTATGTATGTATGTATGTATGTATGTATGTATGTATGTATGTATGTATGTATGTATGTATGTATGAACCCGTTTTGATGAACAAGCCATGGTTAGGCATGCAATCGTTTCCGAGTTCAACTTTTATCTATGTCCCTGGTCTCGCACAGTCAGGTATCTAGCAGCTCCATCCAGAATGCAAAAGGAATTAAATTTTTGTAATAAAAGTGAAAGAGTTTGTTTTAAATAATTTCCTTCGTTAGGATCACCCGTTATATTAACTATTTTTCTTGTTAATTCGTTAATAAATAATGATGTGTGCTTATCTGTTGGTCCGAACGTTTCAATGCAAATGGGTTGAAATATTTTGCTTAAATTGTTAATGAAACGTATTTTTCATTTTTGAAATCGGACGCTTTAAGGGCAGCAGTGCCCGCCTCCACTGAAGTGTTGGCGATATATCGGTCAGCCATAGTGTGGGGTAAGGTAACGTCCCAAGCCAGGGACCGTCCCTGAGCCTATGGGGTGATAGTGTAACCATCAGGCCTAAAGGCTCCTTCCTCTATCAAACCCATGGGTTTTTTTATAATAGGGATACCAGCCTTTTGAAAACATCGTACCAGGTATTCGTTGACAGCCGTATGTCTGGCTTGTCTTCCAGGACCTAGATGACAAGAAAGGCTATGGTATCCAAGTTCATCAACCCTTGCCCCACATGCGCATTCGTATTCGGTGACGATCTGGGCTCCGAGTCTCAAACCAAGGCTCACGCGAACACAGGAGTCATCCAATCTAGTGCCGCAGGAGGTGTTGGGTAGCGCTCTCAACCAGGCGGAGCCCAACTCACTTTTGACAGCCATAATTCTAGCCTTGTCAAAAGTGGAGCCATTCAGTTGCAGCCATCAATCAACTGATCTATTAAGACAGGGGGCGATCCAGTGTTTTTGCGAGGGGTTTTCGAGCGCAACCACATCTCCGTTGGTGGCGCGCCACATGTCGTATACTTGCATTCTGAAGTTATCGACATAAATCCCATCCCTCGGCAACATCAGATCCTGGAGGGCCACCGTCAGAAGCCAAAAAGGCAGAAGGTGCCAGCTCAGCCACGGAACCCAAACCCAGGCCACCAACACATATAGCTTTGTGTCCCTGCAACCAATATTTTTGATCGAGTTTTATGTTGAAGATGGACTGGAAGATGTATGTATGTATGTATGTATGTATGTATGTATGTATGTATGTATGTATGTATGTATGTATGTATGTATGTATGTATGTATGTATGTATGTATGTATTTATGTATGTATGAATGTATATATATGTATGTGTGCATGTGTGTGTATGTATGTATGTATGTGTATGTATGTATGTATGTATGTATGTATGTGTGTGTGTGTATTTGTAGTTTTATTTGGTCATTATTATTATAAGGGCATGTTAAACTTAAAGCATATTCTGCCGATTTCTGGAGAAATTAATTGAAAAATTCTACATAACATTCCAGAAATAGATAGAAACATAAAAAAAAGGATAGAAAAAGGAAGAGAAAAAGATAGATAAAAAGAAATGATATGAGAGAGAAAGAGAAAGAGAGAGAAGATTAAGAGAGTAATGCAAAGCTTCGAATTACTTTATTGTTATCACTTCACGCCTCACTGACTATGTGCAAATAAAATAATTTCCGTTCATATTCTAATGATTATTACAACTTCACTTCTACCATTTTTGTTCATGCTGATGTAATGCTTCGTGAATATTCATTATTATAAAAATAGTATAATAATATTGAGTTTATGTTAACATTAAGAAAGCTTTGTAAGTGATGTAGAAAAATGTTTTGTTGCACCAAGCAATTTGCTCACACCTCGCTCACGAGATAGTTTCTGAAGCAAGATACAAAGTAAATGTTTGTGTCGTTGTTTCAATCCTCTCATTAAACATCATTATTGGTGTGATTTGAAAAGCTGCAAATAATTCGCTGCCACGTGCAACAGCTTCCTACTTGAATGGAGATTTTTTAAAGTAATCTTGCTGATATAATTAGCCTATAGATGTCTTTAAAAATTTTGAAATATTTTACTGACCTTGCTTTATAAAATGTGATAAAAAATTTTAAACTTAACACTAGTGAAATTTCATTTCAAAACTAATCTTTATAAATAAATAACTGATGCAGTGGGAAAACATTCTTGTCAAACATTGTGTCAATACGAAACATCTAAAAAAACTAAAAAAATCAATAAATTAATAGAAAAAGTTATTTGTTAGTTAATTATTTCAGAAAATTACGTTTGAAAAGAAGTCATTAACAATAGAAAATGATTATATAACATTTAAAAAGAGTCATTTCGATAAATTATCTGAAAATTCAGAAAATTGTAAACTTTAAGACAAAAGATCTAATTAATTTCTAGCTGGGAAGATATTTTAGTCTTGTCATCCCAACTGTGGAGCCCTCTTTATTCCACACGGTCAGAGCGTTGTTCGTGTAGAAGTTCACCAGCTCGCCGAGAGTGGAAAATCTCTGGAGTTGGATGTGACGCGAAAATAGAACATGGACATCAAACGCAAAATAAAATAATTTACTCCAGCGAGTGCACACCATTTTAGTACGACACGCCTGCATACATAGATACACGTACACTGTCATTAATTCAATTTGATTATATATCCATTAATTTACGTATCCATTATTCGTCTATCCATATCTTCATTGTTCATTAGCCTCAGCAATCAATCATTCATTTATCCATATTCCAAATGATTTACTTGTAAATATCAATACACCCATCCATTCATCTGTCCATACATCTATCTATCCATCTATCTATTTTTCCATTCATCTATCCACCCATCCATCTATCTTTCTATTCATCCATCTATCTATCCATTCATCCATCCATCTATACACATCACCGTCACCACAGCCAATCTCTTCAATCCACCTTATGATCCGCATCTGCCTTGCCAATGCAGAGCAAGTGATCCTCAACCAGCCTGATGGGAAGATGGTAGCATTTCCTGTTGAGAACCAAGGATAGGGAATAGGGGATTCTGGGATCTTGTTTTGAAGTCGATCCTCTGTGACGCACCACAAATGATCCTGTCTTCATTTGGAGATTGATGGATGGATAAATGGATACGTTGATGATATTAGGATATATGATAGATGAATTTATAGATGATTTTATAATATATGATAGTTGAATATGTAGATAAATGATTGATGGACATGGAAAGGTAAAAAAAGTAAACTTATCTTCATTCACTTCACTTATTCACACACATACATAAGAACGCATTACTTAGGAAGTTTAGAAGTCTCTTTGGACACTAATAAGATGATTGATCTATATTGATATATGGATACACCTGCATACATACATACATACATACATGCATGCATGCATGCATACATACATACACGCATACATACATACATACATACATGCCTGCATCAATCACCAATGTGACCTTTAACCATGTAAGCAGACAGCCATACCACAAACATACATTCCATCCCACACTTACTTCCTCCAAATATTTTTCCAACAAGAGTTCCGAATCCTCTCTCTCCATACCGCTCCTGAACCAAAAGTAGTTATCCTCTACAGTGTTGTATGTCGATTGTAACTTGGCGCATGGATAGATGAATGCATGGTTGAATGTATGGATAAATGAATTGGCGAGTGGATGATTTGATGGATAGAAAGAAAGAGGATCAGATGGTTAAATGGAATGATATATAAATAGTTGAATAGTTAATTTAAAAAAACTAAAAAACAAACAAAAACAAACAAAACGCAAATAAATTTTCCGATAAATACAATAAATAAAAGTATGTATGAACAGAAGCATGAAATATGTGTAACAAAGTGCCAAAATTGAAACAACCAATTCTTTACAGCACTCGCAATGAAGCCCTGTCATCCAATGAATGGGCCGATAGCAATAGTCTTAGTTTTGCACAGCAATCATTTGAGGAAACATTTATAAGAAGAACTGAAGTTGGCAGAACTGGAACTTACGAGAAATTAACAAAAACGAGACAGGCATGTACCTGGTCGATGGAGATCCTGGTTTGTTCGGGGGGCTCGTTGGCAGGCGGCACTGGGGGGAGGGCGCGGTCCATGTAGGGTTTGGCTGTTGGCTCCCCTGTTCGGTGCGGACCAATAGTCTCAATATTTTTTTTATTTATTTGATTAATTTGTTTGTCTGAATAATTTCAAAATTTAGTTTACACTGTTAAAAAAATTTTTAAACAAATTAAGTTTTGTACATAATTATCGCTAGTTCACTTCCATTAAAACTGCCAAGATAGTATTTAAATTTGCATATACTTATATGTAAACTGCCCTATTCTGTCTTACCAAAAACATGTCAGGTAAGAACTTGACACTGAGTTGTTATTGATTATTTTAATTTTAAAACTGAATATTTCCTACAAATTTGTCAATACTACCGTCTTCAGTGTCGTAATTTAATATTTTGCCTGTTTTCATTGGTCTGTTGGTGGGATAGTTGTTGGTCCAGGAGGATCGGTCAACGATGTCCGGCAGTTTGTAGACGCTTTCAACATTTTCACACTTAATCGTGTCGCAGTTGTATGTGTCAAAGTTGACGGTTTTGTTCTTTTTATTGTTGTTGTTGTTGTTATTATTGTTGTTGTAAGGGTCGTTTGGGTTCCCATCTGGAATCATGTAGACGTTATTTTCATCTTCAAAATTGTTTGAGTATTCTCTGAACAAAGAGGAGGTTGTTGTGGCTGATGTTGGTGTTTCTGGTGGCAATGGTGATAGCACGGGTGGCAAGTTTGGTGGTTTTTTTGTTGACAGAAAGGTTTCTGGCAATTTTGGTTGCGGTCTTGGCGAGGGCATATCCCAGTTTATTATTTTGTTGATGTTGTTGGAATTATATTTAATAGTTCCGCTGCTGCTGGTGTTGTTGTTGTTGATGGTGATGCCATTGTTGATGTCGTTATTTTGTAAAATATTTTGTGGTGCAGTTGTTGCGGGTGGCGGTTGAAAGGGGTGAAGTCGTTTGGGGATGGGTGGGGGTGAGGAATCTGAGGAAGTTCAAGGGAAAGGTCATTTGATAGACGCGACATTTCAATAAGAATAATAACTCAATGAAATAATAATGATAATGTGTATGTTGACAAGCAACATCAATACAGCAATGCAATACGGCAACATGAATGCAAACATTTGAAGAACACAATAACATTTCAAACATCATTAGGTATGATTGGCATGTTTAACAACGCAGTGTTAAACAACACGATGTTAAACAAAACAATCTTAAACAACACAATTCTCACCTTCCATGTCAAACGTCCTAAACATTTTGTATAGCGGCAACAAAAGTTAGTATTTTTAATACTAATATATATTATATTTTACTATTTAATATTAATATTTAATATTTTTAATATTTTTACTCTTAAGTTAACCACAAACCTTCTAAATTACGACCGTACTATAAATTTATTGCAAGTTTATTGCAATCTTTAATATAAGATCACTGGAATTTTAATCTAAGGTAATATTTTAATTGATCATCACAACAACCGTAATGTCGTTTGCTTTCCAAGTTTCATCTACCTCCTATCCACTCAGTTTGCGACACACACCTGGAAAATAATTTTAGCTATATTTTTTAACCTAATGCATCTTCAATTCAATAAGATCTCACGCCAATGATGATGAAATCAAAACTTTAAGTGTAATTTAAGTTCAATTATTATTCTCATTTCATTAAGTTTTATAAAACTTTTGTTATTAAATTATTTTGTGGGAAATTTTAGTTGAAAAAAAAACCTTTCAGACGAATGAGGCAAACAATGTCAACAATGCTTAGCTTACGTATATTTCATGCAGCTGAAGTTACCAGTGCTGGCATTAACGTAATATACTGTTGTTGTTGTCGTTGTTGTTGTTGTCGTTGTTGATGTAGTATTTATTTTACTATTTCGGGAATTAGTAGTTTTGATATATTTTCACATGCATGACTTTTGTGAAAAAACACATCACGTGTCTTACAGTTTCTATTGTTATGAAATATTCAATTACATTACATCAATAACATAACAAGTATGGTATGAAGTGCGTACATTAACTACTAAACATCTGCGTCTCGCTACCATTTCGAATCGACACGGTTCGATACGATATCAAAATTTTGTCTCGATTAAAGCGAGACCATGTGAGAGAGACGCAGATGCCTTTTAACTACATTGTAAATGATTGAACGGAAATTTGCGGAATCTAAAATGTTGAGATGATCATTTTTAAGCAGTGAGGTCTCCAAATGTTTTCATGATCATGAAATGAAGTTATGGCAAACAAAATTTTATTGCAATCTGTGGAGTGTGTCGGATGGTTTTTCGTAGGTGGGACAAAATTTTTATTGGCGATAGTTCAATTTCTATTATGCCAAATGGTAGGTGGTATCTAACACTCTCATGCACTTGATCAATCTTTTTCTATCAACGTTAACATGGTAAACAGCTTACTTCAAAATGGAATGGAAGAATAATTCATTATTTATTGATGTATTAAGTCAAATAATGAAAGAAACCAAACAAACAAATAGAAAAAAAACATAATTGCTTTAGTTGTTGGTGAAATTCATTTTTTATGATTTGAAATTGTTTGGCGCTGTTGTCATTTCAACAAGCAATAATTATTTTTTAAGATAATCGTAACACAACTTAACATAACACAACAAAACATTACAAGGATTAATAAAGTAGTTCAATAGACTAAGATCCGTGTGAGAACCACTGCCAGTTAAGTTTCCCAGTATCCCAACTCTCCGTGTTTGATCTTGAAACTGTTGGCTGATTGCACGGATCATTCAGCTCATTCCAGACGTTTACATAAGTCAAGATAATCGTTAATTATGACTTTATAAAGCACACCGGAAAGTGGTTACAAATTACATTACCAAACAATTACCTGCTTATACTTTTTCTGTTAAAGTACACACAAAGTAATTGTGTAAAGTTGTACTGATGCTACTGGTGTGTTGTAGTTTGTTGAAGAGCAAAGTTGAGCCACATCTGACGGAATTTTTTGCCGAACTGATGTACTTAGCATAATCAACATTAAAAAGATGCTCATTTCAATTCGGAGTTTCACGCAACTAGATAAATCGAAATAGGATTTGAAGTAGGAATTAAAAAGTGAAGATAAAATAAGGGATGATGACGATGACGACGATGACGATGATAGTAATAATAATAAAAAAAATCATGATAATCATGAGAATAATAGTAATAATAATAACAGAAGCAGATTATTATTTAGCGGTTTTGTTAAAAAATTGAAAATGGGGAAAAAATATATTTCAAACTGTTGGGAAATTCCAGCTTCTTATCTTATAATTCTCAAACCGTAATGATATTTTTAGCGATTGTAATGATAGAACCACATAAACATTTTCACACAGACACAAACACAAACACACACACACACACACATAAGAAAGCCTGCCTTCAATATTATACTCGCACCAATTGTTAAACTAGCAAAATGACAAATTTAAAAACTGTTAAAACATCCTCAATGTCTTTGTTAAAATAAATAAATTTAAAAATGTAAAAAAATGGACTACTTATGGCTACTTACTGACAAACTGTCTTTGAAAAAAAGAAAGATCTTGAACGAAAAGAAGATGACGAAGAGTGATGATGAAAGTGATGATGATTACGATGATGTTGTTGTTGTCAATGATGATGTTGTTGTCAATGATGATGTTGCTGTCAATGATGACGCAGATGACGAGGACGACGATGGGGATGAGGATGGTGACGTCACAGATGTTTGTGAATGTAACAGAGAATAAATATAACGATGCCAATGACGCTGTTGTTGTTCGTGCTGGGAAGAAAGAAAGTCAAGTTGGGAATATGAAGATGACGAAAATGATGACGACGACGACGATGATGATGATGATGGCAATGATGAAAACGACATCTTAAAAGTGAATTTAAAAAGATTGTCTTGCCTTTTTAAAAATTCTAAATAATTTTAAAGTGAAGGTGAAATGAAATCAAATGAGGTGAACTCGTTAGCATATTCGATTACCGTTTCAAATCTTTATTTTGCGGAATAAAAAAATACTATAAACAATAACAATAATAATAACAGCAACAATAATAATGATAATGATAACAAGGATAATATTAATAAAAAGGATAACAATACAGCTGTTGTTATTATTATTAGCATTAGTAGAAGCAGTTGTTGTAGTAGTAATAGCAGTAGTAGTAGTATTAGTAGCAGCAGCAGTAGTTGTAGTAGTTGCTGTATTGCTAGAAGTAGTAGTAGCAGCAACAGCAGTGAAAATAGTAGTAGTTGCAGTAGTAATAGTGGTAGTAGCAGCAGCAGTAGTAGTAGTAGTATTGAAAGTAGTAGTAGCTTTTGCAGCAGCAGTAGTAGTAGTAGCAGTATTAGAAGAGTCGAAGTAGTCGTAGCAGAAATACGATCGATAAGAATAAAAATAACAATAAAAAAATAACAAAAACTGATTTCCATATTTATTTATTCCAACTTACTTGTCGGCTCGGGATTGGTTGACAGTTCTTACTTGTCGGCTCGGGATTGGTTGACAGTTCTTACTTGTCGGCTCGGGATTGGTTGACAGTTTGTACTTATAATGAAAATACAAAGTCGGTTGGCAGAAAAAAAACTTGAAGTCCGATTTGATAGCCAGAAGAAATTTGAAGATAAAAATTTTCATCCAGAGTTCATTTCCGCCCAAGAAGCTACTTAGCGCCGAGGTAAGAACTTTAGTGAGGAGTCATCAGTTTTTTTTTAATATAAAACTCGTCATGATATAATTTTAGTAAAATGGTATTTAATTGAATTAATGTTTATAAACAAAAACAACAAAAACATTACAACAACAAACAATAACAACAACAAACAATAACAACAACAACAATAATAATAATATCAACAATAACAACAAAAATAATATTAATATAAATTTAATTAGGAATCATGCCTGGAAAATACTCAGCAGGGGTGATGATAATGATGGTGATGGTGGTGGTGACGATGATGATGACGACGATGGTGATGGCAGAGAGGAATCAAGATGACAAATGGGTGGAAGTAGACAGTAAGTCACTCTCTGTGTTGATGACGATGATGATGATGATGTCAATTATTAAGGTGATGATGAGGATGTTAATGATTAAGATGAGGATTATGATGATGATGACGATGATAATTATGATAAATGAAGGGATGATAATGATGATGATGATGACGATGGTGATGATGATGGAGATGATGATGATGGAGATGATGATGATGATGATGATGATGGAGATGATGATGATGGAGATGATGATGATGTTAATAATTAAGATGATAATGGCAATTAGAATGATAATGATTACGACGGTAAGGGTTAAAATGAAACTGATAGTTGAAATGATAAAGATTAAGATGATAATGTTTATGGTGATAATAAACTGTTAGCAAATGATATCATCGCTATCATCATTATTATCCCACATTTGATGATAATAACAAACGATCATTGCCTACAAAATTGTCACATTTGAAATCACTGCCATAATTTCCAGCTTATCATCGAAACTATCATCGTCATCATAATCATCCTCATCATCCTCATCATCATTATCACCTCTGTCATCATCATCATCATCATGGTCGTCGTCATCATCATCATCGACAACATCATCATGGTCGTCATCATGATCAGCATTTACTTCACAATCTCAGTGGTATATCTTACAGAGAATAATAATAGTTTTAATAACAATAATAATAATAATAACCATCATTACCATGATCATTATCATCATCCTTAACATTTCACACATGTACGCGAACAGACCGTAAATCGGTCGATTCTGATGACACCATGGAAAAGAGGTCTGACAAATCGGATCCAGCTATTAATTAGGTCGATGAAACGTTCGTCAACCCGTCCACCGAAGATCAGTGAGATAAAACTAAACAAACTATTGTTTGTCAACCTAATTAATGACTATAACTACATTTAATTGCATTATAATGGAATGTCTTTCAATCTCATTAAAGGATTGGCACGGTGTTGATGTTTGTTAATCATGCGAATCTATCAAATCTTGATCAGTATTAATTAATGTGATGGGTGTAAATCAGTCGTGGGTGATATGATGTATTTATTGCGGCGTCTGACTTGGTCATGTTTCAGACGTTTTGAAATCTGTGGTGGGTATGATGAAAAAGTCATTTATCACACTTTTTGATATATATGGCTCTTATGAAATTATTTTAGATGATGAATCTCATCTCAATTTTAAACTTTTAAAATTTTTAATGTAACAGCACATTTTTTCATGAGTAAATTTTCTGATACTTCTCATAAGAATTCACGTCATAATGAAATGTTGAATGGCTAGTGGCTATGAAAAAAAAAAAATGATAATAACTTTTATTTTTATGATGATGGTGACGACGACGCTGAAGATGGTTTATAATGACCTCGATTACAATGTTTTTTGTTACCAAAAAATTATTTTATAAATTTATTTTTTTAATATTTTCTATTCAAATTTTATTTACGTTAATTTAAATATTATTCAATGAAACGACAAGTATGGAACAATTAACGTATGAATGCTGTTCAAATTATTTGTGGTAAAAATTAAAAAAATTCGGTCAAAGGAACATTTGTTTTGTTTTATTTTTTATAAAAATATTTGTTAAAATATCCTGAAAACCGAATAATTTTGGTAAACCCGGTTTTCACAATATCTCCAAACGGGAAAATATAGGGGCAACTCCGAATGAAGGAAGAAGAGTTTTCTTGCGTTTGAAACAGGTTACCGCGATACGGAAGATTGGATGGAAATTTTGTCGCTGAGTCATCATCACTCCCCGCCGCCATAAAGATATCACATTTCCGAATTATTTCTAAATAAGATTTACGCTTTTAATAATTTTGAAAATCCGTTACCTCAGCAAAGGACTCAAATTAAGTTAAAAATTTGTCAAGTGCATACCGCTGAGACAACAACACACACAACCAAGTAAAAAGTAAAATGTGACCTGGACCAACCCATCATTAGAGATTTTTTATACGTACATTCAACTTTTTTAAGTTTCGAAAAAGTAGATTACAGAGAATGGATAAAGCATTCCACGGGTATCTACTTGCATACTGTATAAGAATGACTATTAGAGGCTGTTACCTCTGCTTGTATAATGTCGATGCCCTTCGATAGCTGTCATCCAACAAACCAGCACCAGGCATGTTTCAATATTCCTTCAATGTTTCCACTTTTCAGCACGTGTTTCGCATTTAACTGATATGAAATCCATTGATCATCACCTATATTTTGTTCATTTAAGAGTTGAGAACTATGTTAAAGTGAATTATAAATTAAAACAAGTTAGGTTTAATTGTAATATAAATTGAGTGTCCCCAAATAGGACAACGTATCCATGCCGCCCTGTTTATTATCACATTAATGCTTGAGAGTTGAGACAATCAGTGGCTGATCTAGACAACTTTGACGGGAAGCCAAAGTTTTAAAAAATATTTCACGACTGAGTGGGTAACTCCGATAAGTTGATGACCTCCCAGCCGGCTTACTGTTACTGTTCTTCCATTGTCTATTGTCTTATTTAGATAGAATATATTAAGTATATGAAGAATAATAGTATATATATATCCTAGCTTATATTAGAGCTTATACTTGGCATGTGGCTTGTTCATCAATAATACAATTGCCACATTTTACCAGCATTTAATTATTTAAAAGCAAACTTAACTCAGAAAATGACGGAAAAAAGTTAAATTAATTTCAAATCATCTGCGGAATCGCCTAGCGACATGACGTTATTTAATTGCAAATTAAAATTTTTATTTCAGATTTTAATTTCTTTGATTTTGTTACTGATTTTTAACGAATATATCGTGTATTTTTTAGTCCTGTTAAAATGTCAGTGGCCCACACTAACAACCTCAATCAAATCTTCCTCATCCGTCAGCAGCGTGTACTCTGGCGAGTTTTTAAAAGTTATGATCCTGGCAGACGTTCATCTTCTCGGGTCCCGAGAGGGTCATTGGTTTGACAAACTAAGAAGGTTGCAATTTTTTAATTGTGGTTTTTAATTTTTTTAACTTAAAATTTCAATTTGAGACTTTAATAAATGGAAATTTTATTTTTCTTAAATTAAATTTTAAGCAAAATAAAATCATAAATTAAAATTTCTCAATATGATATACCATAAATAAATAATTATCATTATAAATAATGTAAAAGTAAATATAATAATTGTTAAAGTAGCGATAGAGATCATCATCATGTCATACATTTTTCATTTGTAATAAAATCTAAATTAATATAAAATCACTGGAAATACATTGGATTGTAATGGTTAATGAAATTATGCTTCTTTTAAATCTAAAGTAATTAAATTTTTAAAAAATATGTCGCAGATTGTTAACATTGTTGCCAATCAGTTAATAAAAGTTCTGTTTTAATTTCCAAACTATGAATCAAATTACTTGCAAGTTACTATGCTGTGGTATTTATTTATTGAATTAAATTTAAAAGTAAAAATTAAATTATTTTGATAGGGAATGGCAGATGGAAAGATCATTCCAAACATCCATGCTAGTACACGACCCTGATGTTGTTTTTATATTAGGCTAGTATCAAATATGCTCTAATCTAATATAATCTTATTAATAAATCAAATGGTTATGTTTTGTTTCAGTTTTATTGTGAATTAATTATTTCACATGATTTATAATAATAATTTATGTTTTATTCATATTCAAGGTGATTTATTTGATGAAGGAAAATGGTGCTCCGATGCTGAATTCCAGTATTACGTTAATAGATTTCGATCAAAATTTTCCACTCCAGAACGAACGAGGCTGTACGTTGTTGCTGGCAACCATGATATGGGCTTCCATTATGCGTTCGGTCTTTTCTATCCTAACTTAGCTTAACACATTTCAATTGGTCTTATTTTCATGATAATTTTTTCCATTATTCTTTCATAATTATATCTGCAATGTTGAAATTATTAGATTAATTCAACAGTAAAAATAAAACTAAATGAAACTTCAAACATACTCCAGTATAGATGATCACAAGAGGATGAGGTTCAGTAAGCATCTGTCATCACCACTTGTCCAGTTGCTGATTATCAATGGAAATGCATTTGTACTGCTGAATAGCATGGCGTTTGAAGGGGATAGGTTAGCATGGTGTTGTTGTCGTCGTTATTGTTGTCAATGTTGTTACAATTGGTTTGGTTTTCAGTGTTGTTTGGTTAGTGTTGTTTTATCATAGCTGTTGTGTTAGTATTGTTTTCTTGGTTGATGTAATTAATTTGAGTTAGGCTGATGGAAAAGTGATACTTGGTATTTAAAGTTGGTTTGTTGTTTTTAACGCCTTATTGGATGTTGCTGTGGCGTGTTTGAGTTTTTGTAAAATGTTATTATTGCATTGTAATTGCATTTATTTTTAATGTTGTAGTTATAAATGTTCTTGAACCCGTTTGTAAGCAGATGTAGCATGTGCACAAAGGCTGAAAATGAACTCAATGACATCATCAAAAAATTCAAGTGTGCCCAAGTGTGTTGTTTTTACTGCTGTGCATTTCACTCAAGATGGTTCATGTTGTCGTCATTGTTGTTGTTGTTGTTATTGATGTTTTGAGGACTGTGTTGATGTTCTTTGATCCTATTGCTGTTAATGTCATGGATAGCAGTTGATATTTACGTTGTTGTTAATATTTATTTGATAATAATGGTGTTGTATTGTAAATGTTGTTTGCTAATATTTTTAATAAGACATCATCGTGTTGACGTATTTCGACATGATGACTGACACGACAGATTAATGGAGACGATTGCATGGGAAACCAGGTGACCTACAATCCACCAATCATAATGCAGGTCATTATCTATTTGACATTTCTTATGATGTTGGCTTTCTATTAAAAATATTCAACCCTTCATTAACTTTATATTGTAATTTCATTTTTATCTTCCAGTTAAGTTGATTCTGCTTAAAATATAAAGCTCTGCTTGGCCGTATCAAGTTGTTGTTTTTTAAAATAAACTGAAACTAACCAATAGCATCTTTTGATGGCGGAATCATCTGTGATCTAAATTAAGCATATTTTCTTGCATGTACATGTACACATCAATCTAAAACTAATGTACAACATTTAAGCGTCTTTTCTTGAATATACATGTACACATCCATCCAATACACACACACGCTAAACAGAAATATTTAGAGGTTTGTACGCGCAAATCCACAAAAAAAAACCTGAAAGTCACGCACCTGCCATCATACAATACAACAGCACTTCCCACTGTACAGGGAGTCAGATGCCAACTGCAGCGGTCCAGACTCCAGTCCTGAGGATGAAAAATTTATGATGATGAAACCGAAATGGGACTGTCTGGATAGGAACATTTCTAATAAGGTTTTTTCTGTCTGTTGGTTTGTCTGTTTGTTTGACTGTTTGCTTATTTGATTGTCTCTCTGTCATGTTTCTAATTTTTTAGATTTTACAAAACATCTATCAATGTAACTCAATAGTTGCGGTACTATTTTAGTGTGCTCTGATGCGTGCTAGTGTATGTGTCAACGTCAACCAACATATAGTGATCCTTAAACGTTCAAATGAGCAGGATGTTTGGCTTGCTTATGCTTTCAATCCTAGAGAAATATTAAACAGTGATGTTGGAAAATTATATTATTCAGCTTTTGAAGATTTGTCATCAAATATAAAATTGGCAGCTACAATGTAATTTTTCTCAATAGAAAATATATTAAGTGACTTTGCATCTTTCCAATTGATAATATGATGTATTTATTTGTATTTCATCACAAAATATGATCAAGATATAATATGAAAATGGCGCTATATAAACTACAAAAGTTGATCGATTGGTTCATTGGTTATTTTTTATCGCGATATCAGATACTGACGAGTTTGAAGCCCCGCCTCGTTTTCTCAGGTCACACCCACCATTTCTGCCTGACACACCACAACAGAAATCAGACACCTGAGTGGACTGTTCCCTCATTCAGCTGGAGGTACAAAAATCTCCCCAGCTTTCTCATGGTTGGTGCCGATGTTAACCTGAAAAATAGTAACCGAGAAAAAGTAGAGATGTGAGAATAGTATTACCTGACGACTCGTTATTATGATATATTGAACTATTAAGATATTTTCATCTGTGTTAAACTATTAAAATATTTTTGAAAACAGATGTCACTAACGCCAACGGCCTACGACATAAGCAAATGCTACTTGCCGACGGAAAGTGCAGTCGTCAGCACGTACAAATATGGAGTGGCCGTCATCTTCGTCTTCTTCCTTTTATACAAAAAATTCAACTGGTGTCACAGGAAAAGTGCGAATAAATTTGGTTGAATGAGGTCACGATCAATTTTCTTTGTTTTATTATTTTTATTTATTTATTAACACAACATTATAGGTTTTTGTTATTAAAACTGTCTATCATTGTTACTGTTATTATTGTCATCTGTTTATGTATTTTATTTTAAAGTTATTGCATAAGAACATTAGGTCTGTGTTCTTTTGTTTTTAAATGACCAAATTCACACGAATTATTAATTATATATTAATTATTATATTATATTATCATTATAATTATACATTGATTGTATATTGTTTTCATTTCATATAACCTTTCAATGTGTTTAATTTAAAAAATTTTATCTGATAGCATTGTGCAAGCAACTGCGTCTGTAACAAAAATCACAACATTACAGTCAGTATATAATTATGTACGATTGTTTGGGCGTTGTATGTATGTGTTTGTGCATTGTATATATATATATATATATATATATATATATATATATGTATACATACATACATATATATGTATTTATATATATATTTATGTATATATATATATATATCATTTATAACAGTTTGATTTTTTGAACATAGACATACTTGGTTTTATAGCTATTGTTGCTGTTGTTATTAATCAAAGAGTAATCTTCTTGATCTTCTTGAATGATTGTAATCATCAAATAAACTGCAAAACAGAAAGATGCATTAGCACGAAACAAAATATCGTAATAAAATTACAAAAAAAATATATATATAAAACCAAAGACCTACCCTCAAATTTATCGTGTGTGTGTCTTTGTGTCTGTGTGTGTGTGTCTGTGTGTGTGTGTCGTCGCGGCGTTATAATTAGAGTTAAGTGCCTTTTATAATCATGAATTGAGGTGGCACGGCAGGTAGACATTATTGGATGATTTGAAAAAATGAATGGCGGACTGAAATAGTTCAACTAACTGACTGACTAGACGAAACCATTCGTCATTTTACAATTAAAAAGTGATAAACGAACGAATACATGTCAATATTTGCGTGTGTATATACATACGTACGTGTGGAAGTAATTTTAAAAAATTAGCATTATCATCGCGCCATAGATATTACAAATCGATACTGTTGTTGTTAACATTTTTAAAATGTTGTTAGGAAAATGAAAAAAAAACTCAATCAATAAATCAAACATTATTTATTATCATTTGTTTTGAAATTTAACGGTCACAAACTAATGTTTGATGTTTGTTTTGTTCGGATGTTGTTTGCTTTAAACTTTGTTGGCATGTGCATTTCAGTAGCAGCTGTTGTCATTTCACAGAACCAACGGATAACCAGCCAACCAACCAACGAATCAATCAACTGACGAATGAGCCAAGGATCCAATCGCAGCATTGGTATGGTCCAGTGGTAGCCAGCTTTGGCTTGATCCATCCAGTGACCATGGAGTCTGTTGTCATAGTAGCCGAACTGTTGACCGGAGCCAACAACATCTCTCTGAAGATGAACTGAGTGGGTGACGCCGTTATAATGACGTCACTGTCGTTTAATTCGTTCAACGACGGAAGTGTGGCTGATGACGACGACGATGATATGTTCAGTGACGATGACGTTGAAAACGATGGCTCGGTTGATGATGACGACGATAGTAATAGTTGTGATAGAGACTGCAGAGATGATGGCGGTGATGGTAATGATGAAGAAAGTTGGTGTAATGATGATAATGATGATGGAGGTGATGAAGAAATGGAGGAATCAACTGCTGCCATTAACTCCAGTGAAACATTATCACTCGGAAAAGATGATGATGGTGATGTAAGTGCAGACGATGACGGTAATGATGAGAGGCAATCTATCTGGCAAATGGCCAAGTTTGAGAGTGATGTTTTCGTTTCAATTAGCTGTGAACATGCTGGCAGGGATGAGGTCAGTAACGGTGTCGATGATGATGATGGCAAAAATGATAATGATGATGATAAAAGTGATGATGGTGATAGCAAAAATGATGATGGAGACGATTCTTTGTCTCTTATTGATGGATTTGCAGCAACAGATAGCGTTAAAGTGGAAGATAATAATGAAGAAGATGATGATGATAGTGTTTCGGATTCTAAAAATGATGATGATGATGGAGATGATATAACGTATTTAAGCTCTGAAATTGTTGAAGACGATGTCGTTATTAATGAAGATGATGACGAAGACAACTTCATTACCTTGCCTTTGTCGTCACTATCATAATCATCGTCATCGTCGCTTTTGATCTCAACGTCAACTTTGAACACATCATCAACTTCGACTGGACCGTCACGGTCACTAAATGAAACAGGCACAGCCACACTAGCAACAGTCGCAGCCACACTAGCAATAGTCGCAGCCACACTAGCAACAGCCGCTGCAATACTACCGGCAGTAGCGGTAGTAGCCAAAGCAATTGTAGTAGCAGTAGTTGTAGTAATGGCATTTGAAGTAGTGGCAGTTGATGAAATGTTGTAAGCAGTTGTGACGATAGTAGTGATATTCGTTGCTGTAGAATTATTTGCATTAACTTTATTTCGTTGAAATCTGAGACAGATTTGGTTGCTGGAATGATTAGTGATAGAGTTGGACCTTACAAAATTGCTGCCAACAACTTCAAAATATGCAGATCCGTGAATAAGTTGGATGAAGATTCCACTCTCTGTCTGTTTCGGTTGAGGTTGTGTTCGTTCGCGAAGTTTCATGCTTGAGTAGGTGTGGTTCTTGCTTCCATGTTGTTGTTGCTGCTGCTGCTGTTGTTTGGCGAATCTTTTGTTGTCGACGTTCGTTGGCGTTGTTGTGGTTGATGTGGGTGACAGTAATAACTGAGACGCCAGGGTGGATGCTGGCAAAGTAGAGAGGGATGATGAAGATGTGGAGGAGGTCGCAGTCGTGGGTGGTGATGCCAACAATAATGCCACTACCGGGGGTGAAGTTTGAGAGGAAGATGTGCTAATACAAGAGGAGATTTTGTTGAGATCTGTTATAATGCTCTCGGATGTGTTGTTGTTCGTGATGTTTGAGGTCGTCGTGTTGTTGATGTCTTTAATGTTTTGTTGTTGTTGTCGTTGCTGGCGCGTTCTCAAATTAGATAATTTGTTCATTTGTTGTTGCTGTTCAAGTTGGTCATGCTCAATTTGACGTTGTGATTTCTGTCGTCTTGGTCTAACGCAATAATAATGTTGTGCTTGTTGTTTTGGTTGTTGTTGTTGTTGGTCGCTCTCAACTACATCAGTTTGTTTCTCGTGGCTTGTTTTACGGATCTTAAACTTTAAGCTGACATTGCATTCCCCATCTGATGCTGTTGCTTCAGTTGTGGCTGCTGACGACGATGACGAGATGGATGGCGCACCTGTTGATGTTGCCGACGTCGTTGCTGGGAATGTAGCAGTTGATAATGCTGCAATTGATGTTGATGACGCAGATGATGACGTAGAAGATGACGTAGAGGGTGACGTAGCACACGGGGACGAGGACAACTTGCGTTTCCTATCATGACTTGCACATGTCGGAATCATGACGTCATCAGCCTCCATTTTGAGATCGCACTTCGCCGGACCTCGCTTGTCCACTTCCTCGATGATGCCGCTGCCACTAGCGTTCAGTTTGTCGCCACTTTTAGTCTTGACGCAAGTCCGATCTGTGGTGTGAAATAGTGCAACATGTTGATACAACATTATTTCAGTTATTGTAAGCAACATTTGTAGTAGTAGTAGTAGTAGTAGTAGTAGTCGCCGTAGTCGCAGTAGTAGTAGCAATAGTAGTAGTAGTAGTGGTAGTAGTAGTAGTAGTAGTAGTAGTAGTAGTAGTAGTAGTAATGATTGTAACTACAGCAAAGGCGTAAAAGTTGTAATATTATTAACATTAGACACAGCCGTTGTTTTATTAAAATTATTAACACCGTTTTAATTGCTGATTAGAGAAAACAATAAATTGGTTTAGAAGAACTAAATAAATTAAAGAATAAATAAATTGATAATAATATTTAACAATTATAACAATAATATAATAACAATAATATAATAACAATATATTATTAACGATGAAATTATGTTACCAACAGAAAATATAATAAAAATATAATAATATAACTCAATAATGAAGTAATAATAATTTCATTGTTTTGCTGAGTTACCTGCTAATAGACGACCACTACAACCACCGCTGCTACTGACACTGTTGTGGCTGTTGACGCTGTTGTGGTTGTTGTTGTGGTTGTTGTTGACGTTGTTGGGGTTGTTATTGTGGTTGTTGTTGTTGTTGTTGTTGTTGTTGACGTTCAAATGTCTGCTTCTTGATGACGAGGATCTGCATATTGTTGCATAATCCGGCAGACTATCATCTGGCGTTCAATAAAATAACATTGGTGGGAGATGAATTATAAGGAAACGTTATTTATTTATAAATCAACTCAAATTATAAATATTCATTTTAACTAAAATTTGATTTTTGAGTTTGAAGATGAGTTAATTATTCTTCAGGGACAACCTCTGAATTGTGAGAGGGTGCACATCGGGAAGACCCTCCAAATGCCCACCTGCCTTTCAACGCCCTTGTTCCTGCTGTTTTCAATGCGAGACTGCCTGTTCAACGCCAGGTACTGAGGAGGTAGTGAGTGTGTGTGTGTGTGTGTGTGTGTGTGTGTGTGTGTGTGTGCAATGATTTACGTGTGTGCATGCGTGTGTATGCGTGTGTGTGCGTGCTGTGTTTGTGTACTGTACCGGGAATTAAGTAAAAAATTGTTTTTGATTTTCCGTTTGTCAAATTTTAAGAATAAATGAATGATTGAGAAAATGATTGAAAGATTGAACAAATAAATGAGTGAATGAGTAGAAGAATGAGTACATGGATGAATGAATGAAGGAAGATAAGGTAAACAATAAAAGAAGCACTAACGCAGTAAACGTCGACGTTGTCGCGTTCATCTTGTGTTGTTGTTGTTGATTTCTCATCGAAGTTGTTGTACAACGTAGTTGCCTCTGCCCAGGCCATCTTATTGCAAACGCAAAATAATAAAATATACAACAAAACTTATTTATAATAATGCAAACATACAAGCAGGCACGAACACAAACGTGCACAGAAACAAAAATCCACAAAAAAATGCAAAAAACCATCAAGTTTGCAAAAAACAAAAACAAGATAAAAACAAAACAGAGATACAATGCAGTTACCCTCTCTTCCATAGAATGTGACGACACGTGGTCATACATGTTTGATATCTTGCGTGTGAACTGCTGTACTAATCTGCAGCTCTAACGGCGAAGATGTAATTTGTTATTGATGTAATGAGATTTTTATTGATGTAATTATTGTTACGCGAATGGCTGCGAAGATGTTATTGTTATCGATGCTGTGATCTACTTATTGATGTGATTCCTGGAATATCAAGCGTGCCAACCTGATCAGAAAGTTTCAGTTTGACGTATGGCTCGTTGTTGACTCTCGACACAACGAAGGAACCTTCGCCGTTCAACGTCCACTTCACTGGAGTCGATGCTGGCTTGTAGCTGTGCCATTTTGGTTTTATAGTATTGTCAATTTTAAAACTGCTATACGTGCAGAAAGAATAATGAAGTGGGCAGAGAGACGGACGTAACAGACGAGCACACAATCAAACAGGCAAACATACAGACATGAAAAACAGTCAGACATGACAAACATACAGACAGACACGACATGAAAGGCAGACAAACATGACAAAAGACAGACAAGACAAGACACACCTCTTGTCGCTTCTATTTCTTCTCCTCCTTTCAACTTCCACAGGTTGCAACCCAAACAAGCATTCCACGTTCAGTCGTTCAACATCATCGTCGTCGTCATCAACTGCTTCCCACACCACTAGACCAGCTATCCTGTAGCCAAGCTCATCTGCATCGTCACCATCATCATCGATGTTGTTGTTGTTGTTGTTGCAGTTGTTGTCATTAGCGTTGATGTTGTTAATGCTGTTGTCGTTGGCATTGTTGTCAGTAGGTGTGAGCAAGCACATAATTTTTTCTTGTTCATTTTTCCGTTGTAAAACCTCAAATTTGTTAATGATTAACTTGTTGGTTTGAGAGTAATATTTCAAGTAAATTTAACAAAAAAATATTTAAAGAAAAACAACAAAATTGAAAAATTTTCAAAACCTGCTTAGAGCTGAAGTCAAAGGACCTGTTGTTGGGCTTCTGAAGCCTGTACTCAACCTTCTCCAACCGAATACCCTCCTCGTCAGGTGTCTTGAACCTGACGATGACAATGATGACCACGATGATGATGATGACGATGATTGTGATGTCATAAATGACTGTGAAGTGGTTGTTCCGGCGACTATGATGCTGACGATTACACTAATGTTGATGATGTGAATGATGACAATGATGATATGGAAATGATAACGAGGACAATGACAATGTGAATCATGAGATACATTAAGATTATCGAACCTTTCCATCAGCCATCGTTTGACGTCATTGTGGTCTGTCCATTTTTTGGACATTGCATATTTCAACGTCTTCGTTATGTCATCCGTTTCTAAATTAATTAGCAACATTTTAAAATTTAAGATATTGTTCTTACTTGGTTTTCTATTGTTACATAATTTGAATAATATTTGTAACAAGAATGTCAGTTATCATTGTAGGCGCAAATAGAGTCAAGTTGGAGTTTAACTTTAAATTAATTTTTTTACACTGAAAGCTCTCTGATTTGGCAACATTTGGCTATTCAACCTTTCAAACGTCCGAAAAAGAAATTTTATTTTTGACCGAATGGCCGCCGGTGCAACTTTAGTTGAAAGCTGCTCATTTGGTTGATATTTCAGTGATTACAGTTGTGGATATTGGCTGAAATTTCAGTGACTGATTGATTGAAGCGTCGAAAAAAATTTTGAGACAACAATGATATATTTTTCATAAACACTGTTTCGATTGTTGGAACGTTAATACAAACCTGCGCACAAACTGTCCATAAAATACTTCCCATCTAAATGCTCTGTCTTCATCGAATTGTTGTTATTTAAATTATAATCGTTATTACAGTTGTGGATAAAATTGTTGTTGCTGAAAATCTGACTAGTAAAAGTTGGGGCGTTGTTGTGCTTCATTAGGATGCCACCTTTCCTATCCGGATAATATGCATCGATTGTAATCGATCTTGGATCGGATCTATCCATTTCCTGGCTACTATCTAACAATGAAATGACCGGTATGTGTTTTGTCTCGCAATAGCCAGAGTTAGAAACTGCGCTGTCGCCATATTTCATCGCCAGAACATTTGAAAAGATATTATTGTGGCCACCGTTCTGACTGTTGTTGTTGTTGTTGCCAGATAGTGCGGTGAGGCTATTCTCCGAGATACTTAATTTATTTGCGGTGCTGCCCTTTGATTGTAACAACGAGAAGAAACGATTGGCCAGTAATTTATCATCCATGGCCGACGATGATTGTACAATCATCAGTCTTCCGTCGCCAGCAGAGCTACTGCTGCTGCTGCAAGCAATGCTACCACAGTTGCTGCTGCTGCTACTGCTACTGACAGTACAAACATTATTAATGACGTTAGCAGTATCATTGCTATTATGATAAATAGCGATTGACCTGCTTTCGCTTGCATTGGCTGTCTCTGCAATTTTAACGATTGACGATATTTCATTTAATTCGGAGTGCATCAATTCTGATACCGTTATATTTGTCGTCGTCGATAGGGGAGTTTGATTAGAATTTGAGTCCAGGCAATAACTGACACTGTTGCTGTTGTTGTTGGCATAGGACAATGATCGCAAAGAAAGGGATGAGTTTAAGAGATCCGATCCCACTGGCGCCATCCTTATGTTATTTTTTTGAGCAAATTGCTGAATGATTTTTGGAAGATTTTTTTGTAGCAACGAGTTGACAATCAAATCTTGGACGTTTGCTATTTTTTTATTAGCAGCACTAACAGTAATAACGTTATTACTAGTACTACTAATACTAACACAGCCTCCGCTGCTATTTAACTGTTGTTGTTGTTGTTTCTGCTGCTGCTGTTGTTGCTGCTGCTGCAAGTTCAGCAACCCGTGCGGCACAGTCGCACCAGAAATATTGTTCACTAAAATTTTACCAGCTATGGAAGTTGATTGTGAATGAAGACTATCATCAAGAGATGGAACGACGGCGTTATTGTTGACGCTGATGGTACTGCTGTTACCACTGCGTGCCGATGATAAGATAACTGTTTTTATTGGTTTGGCAGCTGGAATCTGAATGGACACGTTTGGTGGCAAGTGATGATGAAGAGAACTTAGAACTATTTGATTATCCACAATTAGATTGGAAGTGCTGAACAGTTGCGGTTTTAAAGAAATGTTAGTCGATTGGCTATTTGGCAGTTTTAAAATAGTGTTTGAAACGTTGGCAGCTAGCTCGTTAGGCCCACAAGACAACAAAGAAACGAGTTTTGAATTTTGTGCCAAAAGGATATTTTGTAAGTTGTTGGCGTTGCTAACTGCAAAAGAGCTGCTGGATTCCAAGGAACTGTTACTTGAATCTACAGCATTACCCGATTCTAAGACAACATTCGAAACATCTTGCTTCGATTCAATTTGCTTGGCAGGAAAATTTAACGTTAAATTAAGATTGGGCAAAATATTTGGTGAAGTTAGTTTCGTTTGAGAGAGGTTGCTAGAGCTAAAAGTGAAGTTATTATTAGTGGAGGCGTTGTTGTTAGTGGCTGCGTTAGATGCACTGCTACTCTCAGGAGGTTTGCTTCTTTTCCTCTTGCATGGAAGAAATTGTGATTCCTGGTCGTTGCTGGCAATCTGCTGTTTGTAATGTTTCAAAATATTCATCACCCTCTCCAGCTCCTGGGAATCTTTCTCATTTGTTGTTCCGGAGGAATTCTGTTTGCCGGTTATTGCCGACTCAGTTTTGTTCGATTTCGCAGTTTGGTTACGATTTCTCGGTGGCTTGGTCTGTCTGGCCTGGTTTACATTCAAAAGTGTTTGCTCGTCTAATGATCTGCCGAGGTTTAGTTGGCTGGTGTTTAAAATGTTGTGACCTTGTAAAGGAGTTTTGAAAAGATCTTGAGATAATTTCAACTGGTGCAACATGTTAAGAGATGTGACAAGTTGTTGCGGTGGGATTTGAATGTTCTGTTGAAGAAACATTTGTGTGTTGAAGGATGTTGGCTGAGGTTGAGGTTTTTGGGCAAGTTGAATCTGCGGTTTGGTTTGTTGTTGTAATTGTTGAAATTGTTGTTGTTGTTGCTGCTGAGGTAGTAGTTGGATGTTTTGAGCTGGCTGGAAAATTAAATTTTGATGAAGATCTGGAGTTAATATAAAATTTGCTGTTTGCTGCTGCTGCTGTTGTTGTGGCAGCAACAAAGACGGCTGATTCAACAGCAACTGTGTGTATTGTTTGATGCTGCTATCCAACGAATTGCTCCTCGGAACTCCTTCTTTGCTTACTTGTACAGGCATTTCAAAATTTACCTAAATTTGGCAAAAATAATAATAATTTCAAAATAAATTTGTTATAGATTTGCATAAAGGCTTTTTAAAAATGTATTCATGCTTAACTTGCTAACAGTTAAAAATTTAAGCTTGAAAATTGACCAACCAAGGAAGCTGGTGATTTTTGAAATGAGTTAGATTCGTTGGAATCGACATTGCTCAACTGAATGACGCTGCCAGCACCGGTCTCGCTAGAGATGTACAAATCTGCAGATCCATCCAGACACAAGTCGTCTTCGATGCCCAGATCGTTGCCGACACCGTCGCTGTTTTCAAATATTTGCGGCAATGAATCGTTAGAAGCGTTCGAGTTCATAACCGACGTATCAAGATGCTGGTTGTCCTCGCTGAACCGAACTATGTAAGTCGGATCGGATGACTGTGTCGGTATCTGGTCGAGTTTTTCAACAAATTTTGCAGTTTGTGATTCGTTGGTTGCCGTGTTGACAAATATTACATGTTGTTGATTGTTGAAGTTGTTGTTGTTTGGAATGTGTGCGCTGTTGGGTCGATATAAACAAGTGCCGACATTGTCATCGTCTGCTGACGTCATCGATTCGTCGAATAATTTAATGGTTTGAAAATTTTGTGGGGTGCTCAACTTTTGAAGTAAAGTATAGTTGCCACTATTGGGAAGGTACAAGAGGTTACTGGAGTTAATATTAATAACGTTGTTGCTGCTGCTGTTGCTGACAATAATGTTAATGTTTTCATTGTTGCTGTTGTTAATGTTGTTGCCATTGATGTTGACAATGTTGTTGTTGTTTCCGTTATTGCGGTCCGTAAATGATGCTTGCGTTTCACTCCACGATGTGTTTGCAGAGTTGCAGCCTGTTTCGTTATCATTTTTGCAATCACCTTTGACATTATCACCATGCTACCATATTATTATTCGTAATATTTTTGTTAATAAGGTTTCTAATACAATCATCATCATCATTATAATAATAATAATAATCTAAATCCATCGCCAACTTTGCTATCAAAATAGAAAAAAAGCGGTTTAAATATTAAGAACCTTGAAACACCTGATCACTGTTGACGAGTATCTGGGACATATTTTGCAGCCTGTCGTCATAAGCGTCTACAGTTTTAGTGGTCGGACTTTCACTTTGATGATGGTAATGTGGTTGTTGTTGATGTTGTTGTTGTTGATGTTGTTGTTGTTGTTGATGTTGTTGTTGTTGTTGTTGATGTTGATGTTGTTGTTGATGTTGATGTTGTTGATGTTGTTGTTGTTGTTGATGTTGTTGTTGTTGTTGATAATGTTGTTGTTGTTGCTGGGCGAGAAGTTGATGAAAACTTTCTTCATTTTCATTATCAATGTCATCTTCATCGTCGTCGTCGTCTTCGTTGTTGCCCTGACTAAGAATGTTGAAAGTGTTGGTAGGCAATGCATCGATGTTGTTGATGTTAATGTTGCTGATGTTAATGTTGTTGATGTTTCCATCGTTGTTGTTGTTGTTGTTGTTGTTGTTGAACTGGTCCTGTTTGAAGACATCAACGTGGCTCCCGGCAGCTCCTGCAACACTACCACTATTTAAACCATTCATCCTCACGGATATGATGTCGTATGTTGTGGTGCTAGCGAACTTTATTAATGTTATCTTTCATTATTTTCAATCTATTTGTATTTGACATTACAATCTAAAAAAAAATTTTAAATTATTATTTAAAACACCTATCATATATTAAAATAATTAACTCAACGATTAGTTAAAGTTGGTCATACTGATGAGTGAGGATAAAAAAGTTGATAAGCGGTCTGCAAGTTGAAATTTAGTTAAGAGTTTATAATCTATAATTTACCGAGCAAATGAATGGAGCATATTGCGCATGACTATGAAGACATTGGCATGATTAACGTAGTTAAAAACACATCTACTTTTTTTATTTAAAAAATTATACTACAAATAGGACTTCTTACGATGTAATATAATACAAAACATGCCAAATCAATTCATATTAACGGTCATTAGATAGAACAATTTCCAATGAAAAATAACGTTAATGGAAATAATAATAATCATTATATCCATTCGTGTGAAACATTTAGTTAAATCATTTATTGATTTAATCCATAATTTTTCATTAATTTGAAATCATCTTTTAAAATGTCAATCAATTTGTACGTAGATATAAAGCAAACACATACATACATACATACATGCATACATGCATGCATACATACATACATACATACATACATACATACATACATACATACATACATACATACATGCATACATACATACATACATACATACATACATACATACATACATACATACATGCATACATACATACATACATACATGCATACATACATACATACATACATACATGCATACATACATACATACATACATACATACACACTTTACTTACATACATACATACATACATACATACATACATACATACATACATACATACATACATATATACATACATATATATGTATGTATATATGTATATATATATATTTGTTTTGTTTGATTGAATAAAAAAAAAGTGATTTGATATATACATACATACATACATACATACATACATACATACATACATACATACATACATACATACATACATACATACATACATACATACATACATACATACATACATACATACATACATACATACATACATACATACATACATACATACATACATACATACATACATACATACATACATACATACATACATACATTTATACCAACATATAAACATTTGTCGCTTACGTGGTATATATAAGCTTATATATTTATATATTGAGGCAACATATGTTCATTAGGGTGGTCACAAGAAATTTTTTTTCAAAATTTTATCGGGGGAACTCCCTAAATTGTGCCACTTGACTAAAAAATGACATTTGTAAAGTTTTAGCTCAATTGGATAATGCTAACCCGTGCCTCATCGAGGTTGAAATTTCGAAAAATTGGAAAATTTTGAAAAAAAACGCAGTTTTTGGTTTGTAAAATAAAAACGGTTCACTCTAGAAACATGATTTTGGTTTTGTTTTGTTCATTGATTAGTTTTCTTCAAATGTTACTATGATCACTATTTAGCTACAAGTTATAGTTTCTGACATATTTGCATTGTTACAGATACACATTGAAAAAACGTTGAATTTCTCCATAACACATAAACACACAATAACTTATTTACTATTACTACTAATATGTTGTTTTTAGTATTAATATTAAGATCTTTTGGTTTTTCTACAATTTCTCATTTTTGGTAAGGAGCAGTTGTACATTGGGATGGAAAATTACTTCCAGATATGTTAAATAAAGAAAATGTTGAAAGAGTTGCAGTCTTAATTAGCTGTGGAAAAGAAGAATAGTTATTTGGAGTTCCCCAATTAGAAAATGGTGCTGGCAGTACAATTGCAAAATCTGTTTATTCAGAACTTGGAAAGTGGGGTGCACTAGACAAGATTCAAGCAATGTCCTTTGACACAACTGCCGTGAATACTGGCCGCATTAAAGGTGCTTGCGTTTTATCAGAGTAATTGATAGAGAAAAAATTATTTTATCTTCCATGTCGCCACCACATTTTGGAGGTAGTGTTGAGATCCGTTTTTGATGCTGTGATGAGAAAGACTACAGGCCCTCAATCGGATATTTTCAAAAAACTTAAAACTGAATGGAACAACATTGATAAAAAAATTTAAATCAGGAGTTAAAGATAAAAGTGTAGCCAGCAAATTGATTAATCCGGGTCAAATTTCAAGTTATCTTCTAGAACAGTTAACAGTTCATCATCCAAGGAGCGATTACAAAGAATTGATTAATCTTTGTCTTATATTTTTAGAACGCTTTCCGTCAGAAAACATCGTGTTTGCGGCTCCTAGTGCTTTTCATCACGCAAGGTGGATGGCGAAAGCGATATATTCGTTGAAAATATACCTTTTTTGAGAACAGTTTCAACTGACAAATTTTGAAAAGCAAGGATTCCATGATATTTGCCTATTTATTATAAATATTTATGTGAAAATGTGGTTGGATGCTCCGAAACCTGCACTTGCTCCAAACCAAGATTTACAATTGTTAAAATCTTTGGTAAATTAAAATAAAGTCAATAAATTTATCTCAG
>NW_008705459.1:4195899-4235899 GCF_000326865.2 Helobdella robusta | reverse complement strand
GATCCTTTATAATATCAACTCAAAAAGATGTTGAAAATCGAATCGCTTTGGCCTGGGCAGCATTCAGCAGGCTCAAAAATATTCTAACATCCGAAGCAAAATAAAAGCTGAAAGTGCAACTATTCAACGCAGCACGTATATTAGTGCTGCTCTACGGCTGAAAATCATGGACCCACACATTCGCCATAAAGGAAAAACTTGACATCTTTGCCAGGAAATGCTGTAGGATCATGTTGGGAATCAATCAAACCGAAGCTCATATGACAAACTTCCAACTCTATAAAACAATTTGCCAGATCCAAATTAGCAAAATTATCAAGAAAAAGCAATTAAAATTAATAGGCCATTAGGTTTTCGCATGGAAGAAAGAGCTAGCAAACATGTATGTCCTCTATAAACCAGAAACAGGACAAAATAAACAAGGCAGACCACCTTTGATACACAGAGACAAAATCCACCAGCATCTCAAACATATGAAGATGGAGAAAGAGCAACTACTTGAAAAACTGACCAAGCTTGCAAAAGATAGAAAGTTGTGGAAAAGTATCGTCGCATCTTAAAATCCCGCCGATGATGATGAATGTGAATAAAACCACATAATTTTGTTTCAATATATTTTGAAACAAAAATATAAAGTAATTTTACTAAGAACAAAATTACGCCAACAGATTATAAGTGTTTTTTAAAAGATTTTTTATCTAGTAATGATATATAAGTAAAATTATGATGAAAAAGTTGAAAAATTTTTCTGGAATTCGAATCTCGGAGTCGGAAACGTTTACCCGGAGTTGGAGTCGGAATTATTTGACGGGTCGGATATTTTTCATCCGACTTCAACATTTTAAATAAAACATACAAAATAGTGATGAATTTATTTTGAAGAAAAACTCATTATTCTCAGCAATGTATGTACCATTCACAATTATTTAATTTTAATAAAAAAATTGTTTAAAATAATGAATTTTTTATACAAGATGTCTGTAGTATACGTCATATACACATACAAACACATATACAAACACACACACACTCACATATACAAACATATAAGTGCATACATAAATTTATCTATATTGTTAATGATAGAGTTTCAAACGTCTACAAATAAAAGACAAAAAAACCCATTAATATTACTTATACAACAACAACACACGTTTAGACGACATTTTCCCCAAGATCGGGGGTTGCTGTTTGGCTACCTATGATGAAACCGAAATACCCCTCGACGCCATTCATCATAAGTAATTTATTTGGCTAATTTTTACGCAGGACGCCCTTCTTTACGCAACCACAGTTATAAGCGGTGGGCCTAGCCTTTGATGATCCAACATCACTGACAAGGCAGTGAGGGTCAGTTTAATGTCATAACCATGACACATTAATATTACTTATACAATATAAATTTTATATACATAATATGAAATGCATATAAAATAAATTATATGTGTACATATAATATATATATATATATATATATATACATATTTATCTGATTTACTCAATAATATATATATATATTTTATTTTATATATATATATATATATATATATACATACAGTATTGTATAAATTCTACCGAATTTTTGGCATTAATCAATTTAAAGTTTGTATTTTGAATTTTCTTACTAGAAGTTTCTGGATATTGTCCAATTTATTGAAAATAGAATTATTATCCAAGTTCATCATGAAAATTTAATGAAACTGTTTTTATCCAAATTCATCATGCAGATAGGCCTTATTTCGATTTTTTACAAATCATCTTTAGTGCAGGTTTGGTATAGATAGTTTCTTTAAACAAAGCAAAACATTTGTATATTGGTGTTACGACAAAACGAAAGTAAGACGTCCCTATCAAAACGTCTCACAATGCATACACAGAGAGGAGCCATCAAATCTTACTTACAATCAACACACACCAAATTCTTGACAGCAACAAAAAAATAATGTATCAAAACACCAACACAATACATCCAAAAATTGTAGAAGCTGTCCTAATACTAGATATCAATAAACACCAAATAAACGTCCAACAATAATGATTATATCATTGCCAACTTGACGCCTTAATACTAAGTTCTTTAACAATGAAGAACAAAAAAAATGACAACAAAGATGAAGAATATGACACCAACTAAGTAACTCATTTCGCTAAAGAACTAACTTTGCCTTGTTTAAAGAAACAATACAAACCAAACCTGCACTGAAGATGATTTGTGCAAATTAAAATAAGGCCTATCTTCATGATAAATTTAGATAACAAGTTTCATTGTATTAGCATGATGAACTTGGATAATAATTCTATTTTCTATAAATTGAATAATTTTCAGAAAATTCTAGAAAGGGAAATTGAAAAAACAAACTTTAAATTCATAAATACCAACAATTCGGTAGAATTTATACAATACTTTACAAAATATGGTCTTCTACCAATATCTATATATATATATATGCGTTCTAGAGCTGGATGGTGAACATGAACTGCATAAATAAATAATCAAATGAATAAATATATGAATTGAAATAAATAAATGAATAAAAATATATAAAAAATAGGTGAATAAATAATTTCAAAAATAAACGAAAAATCCAGTAAATTGAATGAATTATCAAAAATAATTGAAAAATACACAAAAATAAAATGCATACCAAAACTGTACTTACAGACAAGCATACGTACATACACTTATATTTGAATAAATATATTTCATAATTAATTAATTAATCAATTATTATATTGATTAACTAACTAATTAATTAATAAAACTAATTAACATTGTTCACATGTTATTTATATGGAATTTTCTAATAAAACCTAATGTTGATCTTGATTGAAAAGGTGCTATAGATACATTAATAACATCAATTACGTTACAATAATTACACCAATTTTCTAATAAAACCTAATGTTGATCTTGATTGAAAAGGTGCTATAGATACATTAATAACATTAATTACGTTACAATAATTACACCAATTACGTTACGATAATTACACCAATTACATTACATTAATAAGTAAAATTAAATTGGCATATCTTAAAAGTTTATATTCAAGTGAAATATTTTAATGTAATTAATAATTTTTTGAGTAAAATGTATACATTTATCTAATTTATTCAATATATATACACATAAGCTATATAAAATGGTGGTAATATATAGTTTAATGGTTCAAACTCACACACACATATATACGCACAAACACACACATACGTACATACACACATATGTATACACAAACATATAAATATGGATAAAAAGGTGATATTAATAAATTGATAAAAACATCAAAAACTGTTCCTATGTGTCTGGAAGAGGAGCATACGTTCAGATAAATGACTTGACAGCCACAAAACGTACGGACAAATGATAACGAACGACTCATCATACATTTCCCCGTTAATAACCATACCATCATCACCAATAGTATCATCGACAACAACAACTAGATCACATTAATTTCGTAATTATGTTGATAATATAAGATAAATAAATATATATACATATATATATATATATATATAAATATATGTACAAAATATATACCTTATACATACACGCGTTTGTATATTGTATACGAAATTTCATATATATATATATATAATATACATATATAATTTTTCATTTCATTATTTCTTTTCATTTTTTATATCTAAAGGAAAACCAAAATAAGTTGTGAATAGGCCACCCTTAACTACAACATAAAGTACGTAAATAAAAAAAATTAAAAAAAAAAGAAAACATCATGTCAGTACTTTGACGAAACTAACAATTATTAAAATAAAATAAAGACAGGTATGAACATCAGGCTTAGAAGATGGTGTCGGGATATAAGCTGGAAAGCAAATTTGCGAACTTTTTTTAAATAAATACAGATTATTCAAATTTTATATAATCTACGGGGACAACTCTAGACCATATTGAAGGTCCCGTATGTTTTAAACTGGATGAAATTAATTTGATGTTTTAAACTGGATGAAATTAATTTGAGTCGCGTTTTGTAGTTTTAAAGAAGAGGATCTTATAGAGGCTTATTTTTACGATACTTTGAAGACATAGGTTTCCAGTCAGGTTTGAAGAGAAGACGTAAATGTGCTTTCTGTAGTTACTTGGATTAGTTTAGTGCTTCTAGTACAGTTGGTTTTCAAATAAACGTTCAGTAAAGTTTACGTTTGAAGCAGTTGTGTTCATCTATCGGAAATCTTGAACCTATGAAATAACGAAAACTTGACGATCGCTAGAAGCTAGAACACTGGCGATGGAAATAGAGATCATTGAAGCTATAACATTGGTGTTGGGAGTTACAAACGTCAAGGGTGACAACAATATGAAATATGATATTTTCATATATATATATATATATATATATATATATATATATATATATATATATATATAATTGTTATATATATATACATACGCGTATGTAAGTATATATATATATATATACATGCGTGTATGTGTGTGGGTATAATTATTGAAAAATCAATATTACTTTGCATTAGCTCAGATCTAACGAAATTATTATTGTGAAATCATTATAGGACATTATTTTACACCGATGTTAAATAATGTAACGTGTTGCGATGCATTCATTATACTTCTCCTACAAATTCTGTAACAATCTTTCGTTCTCACATTACACACACATACACACAAACAAACACACACACACATATATGACTCCATTATGCAGTTAGTTAGAAAGTAATAAATCACACCGTCATAATTTGTTTGCATGTGTGTTTGTTTGTTTATGCGTGTGTGTGTGTGTGTGTGTGTGTGTGTGTGTGTGTGTGTGTCGTATATGATAATAATAATGAAAATAATAAACAAATAAACATCAGTGAAGACGTGGTCTTTATTTTATTTTAATATATTTAAAAATGGTATAAAAAAATAATGAAAACTAAAAAAAATTAAAATGTTTGAATGTTAAACAATGTCCTAAACGCAATAATAATAATTTTATTATTACTATTTATTTATTTTATTTTTTTGACAATATTGCCAAAAATAAAGATACATGACGACTACAAATGTGAAACGAACGATACATTCACATTTTATAATTACACAGTAATAAAGTAAAAGAACCGTACTTACAAAAAATGAAATATTATTAAAACTATTATTAAACGAAGAAAAAAAAAAGTTGAAATGTGATCGTGTGCATATGAAAAAAAATATTATATCTTTCACATTATTTATGACTTTTACGTTATGCATAAATGTCTGTTAGGTTATTATTATTATTATTATTATTATTATCAGCCTAGAAAGATCAAAACGTTGATTTTAAGATGTCAATCAGAAGTTATTTTTAGAACGATATATTAACTTTTTTTTGGACAAAATTTCATTTCTGTGAGGTATACTCGAATATTCCCCTCTAGCTAACGAACGGTCTTTGAGATGAAAATATAAATTATTTACTTGCGATTTCATTATCATAATCATAATCATCGTCAATATCATCATCATCATTATTAATATGATCATCGTCATTATTATCAGAAATATAATCATTACAGTAGGTCATCTTTGTAGCATTCATTCTTAGGATTTTCATCATTATTATTATCACCATCGTTATTCCAACTATCGTCGTCGTCATCATTATAGACATCATTATCGTTCTCCTGATATCGTTTTCATCATCGTTAATTCAATGGTTTATTTTTCATCATGTTTATTATCCCGACAACTAGATAAATTGAGATACTCTCTCTCTCTCTCTCTTCATCATCCTCACTCTTATCACCACCAACAATATTTTATCATGCGCATTATCCTGCACATCAGCCCACCCGTCGTACCGCTATCAACATAATATAATGTGACATCATCATTGTAACATCATCACTGTGACATCATCATGAATAACATTATCACCATGACAAAACCATCACGAACATCATCACCATATACATCACCATCATACGTAGTTTTCAATTCTCTGTGAATTCATCATCTCCTCCTTTTCCCGCCTCCTCTGAAACGTCTGCTCGACAAATTTCCGAATCTCACTGACGACAAAGACGCTCGACGTAAGCATTATCAGGAAGATGAAATCTGTAACAGTGTTACCATCACCACCACATCATCATCATCATTATCAAATTATCATCATCACCATTATCATCATTATAATAGTATCATCATCATAATCTATATTAGGATCTTCATAACAACCAAGAACATCAGTTTCACAAACAGCAACGATACATCTTCATCATCTTCCTTTTCTTCATCATCACCTTCCCCGTCATCTTCATCTTCATCTTCTTCATCATCATTCAAAACCACCATTCTTAACAACTTATTTTATCCATAGCTGATATAAATAAAAACATCTAACACCTCATCAAACATTCTTCCCAAACATCAATCCATCAATAAGGGCTCACTACACAGTCAATCAGACGTCATTTCCGAATAACAACAACCAATATAAAATGGCATACCAAATAAGTAGAGTCCCTCCGTTTGAAATATGACCTGAAGGGGCGGGGCGTAGATTACAAGCAACTGGCCAATCAAAGAACCACAAACTGCCAGGAGAAACATCTTATTGGAAAGCAGCCCGATGGTGAAAACTGATTTCGTCTGTCAATCAGACATATGTTTATTTATTAGGTAATTTCTTAAAAATCATTCCTTTTTATTTGATGCTTTATTATACTACTATGCTTACTTTTATTTCCAATACTTTTATCATACTCTTCATTCATCATCACCAAAATCCATAAAGGACTATCATTTTCTTCATCCTCATCATCATCAACATCTTCATCCTTAACCACATCATCATCATCATCATCGACATCTTCATTCTCATCATACTCATCTATATATACATCATCATCGTAATCGACATCATCATCTTCACCATCATCTTCACCATCATCTTCACCCTCATCTTCACCATCATCTTCAGACCTGAGATCTGCAGGCGAGTGCATTGAACATGTCAAAGAAGACGAAGCAAGTGAATGTCATGGTCGTATCACGTCTCGTTATCTTTCCATCACTCAACTGATCCACCACAAAATAATAATAACAACAATAATAATAACAATAATAAAAATAACAATAATAATAATAACAAAATATTCTTATCCTAATCCGATTTCATCACCATCATCATTTTTCAGATCATATCGTCATCTTCCTCAACTTCTTAATCTCAAACACATCCTTTTATCAGCCTGTCTCCATCCTCATCATCACGTTATCATAATGATGGTGCAATGATGATCAAGGCAACTGGTACTGCTGCTGCGGTAACAGGGTTTTAATGCAAATAGATCTCGGCCTATCACATGAATACATACATACATACATACATACATGCATGCATACATGCATACATACATACACACACGCAGACACACACACACGTACATACATACAAACAAACATGTGACGTGTGTGATGCGTGCTTTTGTGAGTATTCGCGCGCACTCTATCAGCGTGTAGTTGCCACTTCTTAGTATTTAACAGAAAACAACAACAACAACAACAACAACAACAATAATAATAACAATAACGAGACCTCCTTCCAGAAGATCCAGAGAGTGCCAGCAACGATGAATGCAGCGGAAACGATGACGTTGATGAGGAGGGATTTGGTGATGATTCTCTCCTTGGACGAGCGTGGCGGTTGTTTCAACACGTCGTGGTCTACCGGTTCGACGCCCAAACTTCAATTGTTAGGTGTTTGTTTGTTTGTTGGTTGGTTAGTTGGTTGCCATGGTGATGACGATGATTATCAAAATGATGATGTGGATGGTGATTATTAAACAATATCATTAGTTTTCCACAAATGAGGCATCTTAACGAGCGGCCACTGATTTGCAAGTATTCTCTAATAATGTGTATCCATAACGCCCACCCCACACACAGGCAAACAGTGCATGTCGGTTTTTTTTAGAGTAGTATCCAATCCTCACTGAAGTTCCACTAACACTATCTTCATTCAAATATCACCACCATCACCATTATTATTATTATTCTTATTATAATTATTAATATTATTATTATAACTTCCATCATCATGACGTACCTCTGGGCGGGCGGACCATCCATGATGATGTTGATCCAGAGGATTTGCATGGCGTTCAGTGGGTTGGGTAGTTGCATGATGGTCGAGAGAGTGATGAGGGTGAGGGCTGCTATGCTCCTAACAATTTGTGTTTGTGTACAATTACGTGTGTGCACAAACATTTGTATACACGTGTGTGTGTGTTGTTGTTGTTGTTGTGTGTGTGTGTGTGTGTGTGTGTGTGTGTGTGTGTGTGTGTGTGTGTGTGTGTGTACGTTTATACGAGAATGAATGCATGCATTTATACACCTTGATATACTGGTTAAATGATTAACTGTAAAAACAAAAAAATAAGCAAGCAAGCAAACAACAGAGCAGCTATCGTAATTGAAAGAATTAACGAGTGAACTATTGTATGGACAACTCAACAAAATGGCCAACAACAGCACAAACAAATGGAGGTGTCGGCAACTGAAATTGAAGCAAATAAGAACACCAGCAGAGACTAACGTGCTCAGTTGGAAGCTGACGAAATTTCTGATGTTGTAGAAGATTCCCTTACCTTCTTCAATGGCTGAGCTTGTGATCAAGTCAGGTACACCAGGTTAAAACAAGCATACGCAATACTAATACTAACAGACACTCCCACATACATACATGCATGCACTTCCACAACAACAACAATACACGTTTAGATCGGGGGTCGCCGTTTGGCTACCTATGATGAAACCGAAACCGAAATAACGGTTTGTCATCATAAATATTTTATTGGCTAATTTTTACACAGGACGCCCTTCCTTACGCAACCACAGTTATAAGCGGAGGGCCTAGCCTTTGATGATCCAACATCACTCACAAGGCAGTGAGGGTCAGTTTAATGTCATAACCAGGACATACACATGCACTTCCACAAACCAGATCAAAATGAAAAGTGTTGCTAGTGATGTTAGTAATATAATGAACGGCAGCTAACAGGATGGTGGCGAAGTTGTCGTCCACAAGGATCATGTCGGCGGCCTCCTTCGAAACGTCGGTCCCTGTCGTGCCCATGGAGATGCCGATGTCAGCACTCTTCAGGGCCACTGCGTCATTCACTCCATCACCCGTCATTCCTACCACGTGACCTTTCTTCTGCAGGGCCTGATGAATAGATTACGACGATCAGGACATTTATATATTTACACAAACGTCCACACACACACACTACTCGCACAAACGCACACCCACATATACACATACACACTACACACTACACACATACACACTACACACACACACGCACACAAACGTGCACACGTATGAACACAACAGCAGCAAACAGCAACCACCTTGACGATTTTCAACTTGTGCCTAGGACTGACTCGGTAGAAAACAGAGATGTGGTCAATGAGATTGCTCAACCTTTCAACGTCATACTGCTCTATCTGGTCGCCTGCAGCCGTTGGTGGTTGTGGTTGGTGGTTGGTGGTGGGGGATTGCAAGTGTTTCAGAAAAATTAATAACTGTGCCAGTGAAAAAGTAATGAAATAACATAGTTAAATACTGTTACTACTACCACCACCACTATTACTACTACTACTACTATTACTACAACTACTAATACTACTACCCTTAGCAAAAATACCAATAATAATAATAGCGGCACTGACCAGACATAGCTTCTCGGTCAGTTGCATATAAGCCCAATTTATGACCTGTTAAAAAATAGTGATGTTACAAATCATCCGTTCATCCATTCATTCATGTCTGCGTTTATTTATTTACCCATTCATTCATGCATGCATGCATTCATTCATTCATCCATTCGTTCATGCATTCATTAATTCATTCATTAATTAATTAATTCATTCATTAGAAGAACGTGGCTAACTTAGTGTGGCAGCGATAATAAGGTAATTAAGATTTATGAAGGAATACATGAGGTGTGAGGTGCTAAACACATCCAAACATAAGAAAACATGAAAAGACATTAGAAATGTATAACGCTGGAGTTAGAACATTGGAGTTAGATAATTAATTAGCTGTAATGTTACAAAGCAATGAAATGAGTTCACCTGACATTCATTTATGAAGAAGAATATATCATAGCCATCTGTTTAGTAAAAAGCAGAATAAGTATACAGACAAATAACTCCAGAAGTGTCTACCCGCCCATTTATAATTTTTCATCTATCATTCTTTCCACCCGTCCATCCATCCACTCATTCGTCCATCCATCTATCCAATTATCTATCCACCCACTCAAGCAGGCAGCCAACCTATGGACAGGGCGGTTTCTTCGGCGTCACCAGTCAGCATCTTAACCCTGACACCTGAATGTTGAAGGAGCATAATGGCCTCCCTCACCCCCTCTCTAGGGGGGTCGATGATACCCACCAGCCCGACGAACACCATGCTTGTTTCGTGGGGACCATAAGCCAGGGCTAGGACTGGTTTGTTTATAAGAATAAGTGTGTGTGTTTGTGTGTGTGTATGTGTGTGTTTGTGTGTGTGTATGTGTGTGTAAATGAATAAATGGAAGTATGCTTGAATAAATGTTTAAATCGGTAAACAGATAGACAAGCAGGTAGATATGAAAAACTGCTGAACATATGTTAAAAAGATTTGTTTGTATGAATGTATATACACCATTGATTTGTTATTTAAATCATAATGAGGACTGCTATTTTTATAAGTCTAATCATCATCATCACATTGTCCTCATTGTCATTTTGTTAACATGAATAAATAAACGAATGAATGACTAAATAATGTTAGATTTTTTTATGTTTTCATCGTTTGTATGTATATGTATACACGTATGTTATTTTTTAATTTTTAAAATCAGACCAAATACAGTTTGTTACAAGGTTACAAGGTTAAATAAAATAGGGCAAAAATATGGCAATGCATTCCACAAGGTATATAGAAATAAAAACAGTTAGTTTTGATTGATAGCAGGTCAATTAAAACATTAAAAAAAATCTAACAACCAAAAACACGAGCAAGCACATAGACTAACATTTACACATACTCGACACACACACACACACACACACACACACACACACACACACGCACACACACACACACACACACACGCACACACACACACACACACACACACACACACAAATAAACATTTTTATAAAATTTATATAAGACCTCTCAGTCCAGACGAGCCCATGTCAACAGCCTGCTGTTTGAATTGTTGCTCATGTCTGGGTAGGAGTGCCTCCTCCGTGCCAGCCGACGTCAGAAACTTGGAGCACAGCCTCAAGACTGCCTCTAGCGATCCTTTCATGAAGAAGACATGAGTCGTCTAGACAGATTTTCATGATGATGATGATGACGATGACCAGGATGTGTGAATTTTGATAACGATGCTGATTTGAAGTTTCTGATTTATGATAATATAAATTATGATTATGTCATTTATGATGAAAGTTATTTTTAGCTGCTCTTGTGATGATGAACACGGTTGAAGCCATTCAAGAAAACATTGAAAAGTACCATCTCCAAACAAACAGAATAAACAAATATTAAGAATAAAGATAAGAGCAATTAAATGAATTTATTCGCAATCGTCATTAACATATGTTAATGAGCACCCCACCCCACCTGGTCGTAGAGAGGGGTGCACTTGACCACCATGTACTTGGTGTCGGAGTTGAACGGCCACTCATGTACTCTTTCATATTCATATCTCACTTTGTCCAGGTTCGCCTTGTTTGTGCGTGCATTGATACGTTAGTATAAATTAATAAATAAATAAATAAATTAATTAATTTATTTATTTATTAAATTCACGAATTAATAAACAACATCCAGATGAATATCAAATTACTGTTTCATCTTAACTTGAATATTTCTGCTGCTGCTGATGATTTGATAATATCTAACAAAGATGATATTATAAATATTTTAAATGGTACTAACAGTTGCACAATTACTAAAGATACGCAATCGCATAACTATTATTATTATTACTACTACTACTATTATTATTATTATTATAAAAACATAAAATATTTAACAAAGTTGATGTAAAAATAACGTAAATTTCATTGTTATCAGATTTTTTCAACAGTTTAATCTCAATCAGTCAGAAATTGTAAATAAATTTTTTGCAGCTAAAAATTTCTTTGTGTGTCAAATACTTTTAACTTTGTTTTATAACAAGAATACAAATTTAAAATTATGTTATTGCTACATAGGTGTTTTCTTGGTTAAATTCAAAGCCCCTTTAAATTTAAAGCCACTTTTTGGCTTTGCTTATCTGCCTAGGAATTTTTCAGAGTTTATTAATATTTTCCTAAGTAATGTGTATTTGTAATGACATTACACCATAATAAATATAAAAGTCAAACCATAAACTAAACGTCCATAAAACAAAAGAGTTTAAAAATAAATAAATAAATGAAAGCTAATCTAAACAAATGATAAAACACAAAATGAAAAAATGGACGCAAACAAATGTCCTTCACCTTCATGGCGACCGCCAATAGAGCTCCTTCAGTTGGCTGACCTTGAAGCTGACCTCCACTGATGTGTGCATTGTTGCAGATGACACCGACCTCGATTAGCTTCTGAATTGACCTATTTGTGTGAGCTCTGATTGCTGCATGATCGAGCATAATCTCACCCGTGCTGTTGTAGCCCACTCCCGACACCTGGCATGTAGCATACAGGGGAGTGAGGTTAATGATGGGCGATGAACTAGACAATGGAGTGAACAGTTCAGCCACATGATAAATAGTTATTTAAATTAATTAATTAATTTATTATTAAGTTCAAAAAGCAAAGAAATAGTGATAACACAAAGAATCAGCCATTGATGGACAGAAGCACTGACCTCAAGAACCTGGCCACCACTAGTGTACAAGTGTGTGGCGGTCATCTCATTCTTTGTTAACGTGCCTGTTTTGTCTGAACATATCACATTCACACAACCTGCGGTGCGAGATTTTTTAATTTATTACGTGCATGAATCATTCAATGCATCGGCAATGCAAGCGAACGCAAACTGCTTATCAAACTACGGAACAATCTCAGAGTGGCAAAAACAATCGATCAATCAAAACCAATTCAACTCAACGATAAACGAAATCAATTTTACTTGACTCAACGATCAAACAAACGTTATCCATCAAATCAACCAACTAATTCAAACAGTCATGTTCATCAACCAAGCAGTCAAGCAACCAACCAATTAACAGACTGACTGACCAACCGACCGACTGACCAGCCAACAAACCAGCCGTCCAACCAACTAACCAAGAGTCTCTACAATGGGAAGTTTCTTAACAATGGCTTCCTTCTTAGCCATACGCATAACTCCGATGGCCAGGGTGACAGTTACGACAATCGGCAGACCTTCAGGGATGGCGGCCACTGCCAGACTAACAAATGAAACCATTCAAGAGTGATGTGCAAGTTGGTGAATGTGTTTCAATAGGCCCGTCGATTAATTAATCTAACATTCATGCAGCTTACTGCAGTTGATTTAACAAATTGTGCTGAAATAAATAAAAATTATAAAAAAAATTGTGAAAACCAAATATAATGTAAAAAAAAGACTGACCAAATAATGCATGGTCTTAACACAATCACACAATAAAACATGCAAAAACACACATGCAAAACAAAATTAAAACAAGCAAACGAAATAGAAATTCAAAACGTTTGTTTAAACAAATTATCACAAACGGACACACACACACACAAACCACACACACACATATATAAACATATAAACACACACCACACACACACACACACACACACACACACACACACACACACACACACACAGATATATACAGACACACGAATATCGAAACAGAAACACACACCTAACTCCAATGGTGAACATATCCAGTATCGCCCTTCCTTGTAGCCAGCCGCACAACATGATGAATCCAATGATGCAGAACGAATAGAAGGACAACTGCTTGCCCAACACACCCATGCTCTTCTGCAGGGGGGTCTTCGGGGCCTGAATGGATGGGTGGGCGACACGTGTAGGTGTGTTGCTGAAAAGTAATGACACTACAAATACCGAGCAGGTAATGTAGTGTGGCACATGCGCCTATGCACTGCTCGAGTTCCTCCGTTGTACTGTACTACATATTTTTATTTTATTTTAAAAGCACGCACTCCTCGCATTGGAGGAAGGATGTTCAAATAGGCGTAGGTATGCAAATGCATGCATGTGCGGGACATGTGCCATGCCATGCCAGTGTGTAGGAATGGAAAGAAAATCAAACCTCTTCCGACTCCATCATTTTGAAGACCTCGCCAAACTCAGAGTTCTCACCTGTTCCTATGACGATACCCTGCAAGTAGATCATTCAATAAATAAGCTAATTGGTTAATTAATTTTTAACTATCAGTCATTAGCTAAAATTTTAAAAATTAATGATATTGTTCCATCATATGAACAATACAATAGTGAAAAAACACGAGGTGATATAGAACCAGCATTGTTATGCAATACACACACAGACACACACGCACACATTCACACAGACACGCACACATTCACACAGACACGCACACGCACACACAACACACACAGATACAAACACACGCACACAGGACAGATATATACGAAAAAATACAGAAATATATTAAAAGCTTTGTGAGGTAACATCTGCAGTTTAAAACCAAAACAGTGCATTGCAATTTTGAGTCACTAGAGAAAGAGGTCAGTTGTAATGATGGTGTTGAAGAACTTGCAATAGCAGGATAACGGGAGATAAAATGTCATTGACACACAACAAAATCGTTGCTGAAAATCAAAATAGGGTAAACATGGAGTAAAAGTTGACACACACACGTACACAGACAAACAAACAAACTAAGACACACACAGTGCATGTTGCAATAGAAAGACAAACCTTTCCATTGCCACACCTGACCAGTGTGCCCATGAATGCAAGGTTGGTGAGGTGGACGATGGCGTTCACGGAGGGGTTCGTCGTGTCACTGCTCTTCAATACGGGCTCTGGCTCACCTGTGAAACTCGATTCATCTATTGATAGGTCGTTTGCCTGGTCGGGTGGTTGGTTGGTTGAGTGAGTGAGTGATTGATTGAATGGTTGATTCAATAGTTGATTGAATGCTTTATTTAACAAATGGCTGATTTATGAGTAGTTGATTGAATGGATGGTTAATTGAATAGATGGTTGATTGAATGGATGGATGGCTGATAGATTGAATGGTTAATTGACAAATGCAAATAAAGAAAATAAATAGACTAACGAGAAAAAAAAAGTTAAATCAAAAAGTCAGAGTACATAATTCTAAATGTTGAAACCAAAACACACAAGCACACACAGAAACACGCATGCAAAGCAATACATACACAGACATACAAAGAGGAGACCCACACATACACATAGACACACAAACTAACAAACTTAGATACACACACACACAGACTACTCACAATTAAACATGTTTGTTGCATTAACATAATATATTTATTTAGCCGTTCAAATACATGTTAGTATTAGCATAAACCAAATTTTTTAAGCCAATCAATATATGCATATGTGTGTGACAAACACAAAAATAATAACAAAAATCCACAACAACAACAACAACAATAATAATAATAAAACATAATAATAATAATAATTATGAAATTTATTAACCGGTTTTAAAGATTATTAACAAACAACTTCATTAAGCAAAGAAGTTCAAGATGATTAATTTATATAGTCAGAAGGTCATTCGGATTTTTATTTATGTCTATCCAAATCATTAATTCATTCATTTCATCACTAGCTTATTCATTCATTCATTCATTCAGTCATTCTTCTTTTAATCAATCAATTATTCACTCATTCATTCATTCATTCGTTCACTTAATCGTTTTTTTGCTCGTTATTCATCTGCCCATTCAAACACTCACTCATTCATTTTTTTATTCGTTCATTCAATAACTCAATCAATCATTGATTCATTCACTAATTCATTCCCCTACTCAATCACTCAATCATTCACCGATTCATTCATTCATTCATCCATTCGCTTGCTCACCCATATATTGATTAACATTGAGCGAAAAATCCCCCTTAAGCCTAAAAATTTGTGCATTAACAACAACTGTTCATCTTCCTTTCTGCTATTATTATTATTTTTAATATTATTATCACTAAAAACAATAATAATAATTATTATTATTATTATAATTTTTGTTATTGTTATCGATGATGATGTTATTTTTCAAATTTTTCCCGCATATTACTTATTGTTTATCAAAAAGCATCATGATATTCGTGTTATCATTATCTTAATCCTCATCATCACACCACCACCATCATCACCACCACCATCATCACCACCACCATCATCACCACCGTCATCATCGTAATCATCACCATCATCATCATCACCCTCATCATCAAATCATCATCGTCATCACACCATCAACATCACATGCGACAATAAAAAATAATAACGAAAGCGATTTTCATTCATTTTTTTACGTTGTTAGAAACTTTTTTTTAGTTCGTCTATTCGATCAATGATCATTAATTTAGCCAGCCATCCATGCAATTAACCATGTGAACGATCAATCAATCAGTCAATCAATCAATCAACAATCAATCAATCAATCAATCAATCAACCAACCAGTTAAAAAAACAATCCATTGATACATCTACCAATCAAATAAAAATCAATCCATCTATCAGGCTTTCAACCAGTTAATCAATCTAACAATCTATTCAAACAATCAATTAATCATTTGTCTCAAACAAAAAACCCTTCGACCAACCATTCAATCAATCAATCAACCATCAACCAATCAATCAGTAAATAGATGAATAAATAAATCAAGCAATCAATCAGTCAATCAATCAGTCAATCAATCAGTCAATCAATCAGTCAGTCAATCAATCAATCAATCAATCAATCAATCAATCAATCAATCAATCAATCAATCAATCAATCAATCAATCAATCAATCAATCAATCAATCAATCAATCAATCAATCAATCAATCAATCAATCAATCAATCAACCAATCAATCAATCAATCAATCAATCAATCAAACCATCTCCACTAATCAACCTCACCATCAACTAAACAATCAGCTCACGAATCGAACCAACCTCAAACAGTCTGAGATCAGCAGGCACACGGTCTCCGACATTCAGGATGACTATGTCACCTGGTACCAAATCTCGAGCTAGGAAGGTCTCCAATGTACCATCTCGTATGCTGTGTGTGTGTACGTGTATGTGTGAATGTACGTGTATGGGAGAGAACGCGTGTGTATGCATGTGTGTGTGTGTGTGAGTGCGTGAGAGTGTGTGTTGATGTACGTGAATCGATGAATGTGTTCATGAACGTATGTATGTATGTTTCTGTAGAATTGGAATTCCGAGAAGTTAATTACAAGCAACTTATTCAACAGATAAGATATAATTTATTGATACTTTTTAAATGTTTGAATAAATTGTTTTTGTAACATAAACTTTATTTCCTCTACATCCAAGTTGCATAACAAATGTTTGTATTATTTTATTTATTTATTTATTATTGAGCAACACTTCTGCCGACTGAGCTAACTCGATGACCTAACTTTCTATATCCCAATAAATATTTTTGTGAAAGAGCAGCTGTTAGCAATGATAATGTGACATGAAAGTTGCAGAAAAACAAGAAATATTTGCAATGGGAAAGGTTAAAAATGTCGAACAGTTCAGAAAAAGGTAAAAAAATCTTGAATAACCTCTTACAAGGACAATGCCAATATGGCAATAATTATATATATATATTAATAAACATAATAATAATAACGATGATGATGATAATAATAATAAACGAACCAGTGGCACTTAGGAGGTACCAATTTAGTTAATGCTTCTAATGATTTTTCTGATCTATATTCCTGTATGAGTAGAAAGTACACATGCACGTGTGTATATATGTGTGCGTGCGTGTGTATGTCTGTGTATCATTATCTTTCACTATGTGTATGTACGTGTGTCTCTATGCTTGCCTAAATGTAAAAACGTAGAGATGCATTGAGTCATACAAGCTTGTGTACATACTTACAGCTTATGTCCATTTATGAATATTTGTATGTGCGCATATGCATGTGTGTATGCGTGTATAGATGTTTGCACACATATGTACAAACGTTTGTATGCCTGTATTGATGCATTTTTAGATGCATTGTTGTTTTGCCATAATAATACGATGTTCAATAAACAATGAAATAAGAGCAATAATAACATCCACACATACGCGCATATACACACACGCGCGCGCACGCACACAAATACACACGCGCGCACACATACACACACATGGTTTTTAATACGACAGTTGCATGGAAACATTTTTGCAACTCAATGCTCATACAATCTTACAATAGAGTCTAAAACAGAACCGACCTGGACAAATGCCACTGTGACTACGATAATTATTGCCTGCAATTATATAAAAGATAATGTTAAATATTAATGGAATGATCAGGAAATGTATAAATATTTAAATAACCAAATACTTTGCAGGAAATAACAACTTATATATAAATGAATGAATTATTATTTATATACATAAATGTATATATATATACTTATAATAATTTCATGATTTATTAAAAAGGTTAGTTCTTCTTAATTGGAATTGAGTAGTCCCTGACATACAAGAACTATTTAATGCAGGCATAAGTAAAGTGTTTTCAATTTATCCTCCTCCTCCTCCTCCTCCTCCTCATCATCATCATCATCATCATCATCAGCAGCAGCAGCAGCAACTAACAGCTGATATACTGATGGCATCATCAAACTGTTTCATGAGGAGACTGATGGCTGCTGAACACAGCAACAACAAATTCAACGGCTCCTTGAACTGCATGAATGATGACGTCAGAGTGGTGGTGATGATGATGGAAATTTGGATGACGATGATGACTGTGTGATGATGATGTTACTAAATATGTGACTATCTATGTTCGTCAGCATGTTTCAATGTCTAGACTGCATACATGATGAAGAGGATGAATGATATGATAGATTATCATCACTATCAACATCATCATCAGCAGCACCTGTCTCAGATATTTTTTCCAAAGAGGGTCATCATTTGATATTTCGAATTCGTTGGCTCCGTGGTTCTTCCTCCTCAGCTCGGCTTCATGAACAGACAGCCCCCGGACAATGTCGGTCTCAAGAACGTCTGCCACCTGTTGATATGGCAGTCTGGAAGCTTCTGCTGATGTCATATGCCTCATCATGTTTTTTTTTGTCTGTAGTGGAGGTCAAGTTGAGTATGTGTGGTTGCTATGAGAATAGAGTGGTTATGGATAGTAGAAATAGATGTGACAATGACGATTGTGACACTGTAAATGATTGTGACACTGTAAATTTTATTAAGTCAGGCTCCATTTTAATTAATTTAACATCTATTTTCAAATTATTTAGTTAATGAAAAAACTTAAATTGGTTGTTCTTCTATATAACAAATGTCATAGTTTGACGATACTTAATCATCCAGTCAAGTAACAAATTGCTGAGAGTTTCAAAGACATCATCAGACGAAGAATAGGAGTTATGATAAATTTTAAATTTAACTAAATGATCAAAAGTTGGACTACTCTAGGTCTTGAATGATTATTAATATTAATAAATAAATATATATTAAATTTTAATTCATTTTAAATAAATTGATCAAGCAGGAAGAATCAAGATGTCATTCTCAATAACAAAATACTTATTTTAATAATACTTACTCATCTTTACTTATATGGGCCATAATTTAAGAAGATAGCAGTGATATTATTAACTAAGTGATGGTAAGTGATAGAAAGAAATACAAATAAAAGCTAACATTTTTTAATGAAAATAGCAGACAAGCTAATAACTAGGTAACTATTATACATTAAACATTAATAATATAAATAATGGTACTAAAATTAAAATAAAATTTCAATGTCTTTTGTAAATTAGTTAGGCCATCATTTATTTATTTTTATAGTAATTTGTAAGTCGGATACAAATACAAGGAACATTTTTTTTTAACCAACCAACCAATAAAACTGACATACAAACAGTGTCAGTACACATAGGTACAGTTACTGATACCACACACAGTACTGACTGAGTACAGTACACCATTTCATACAAAACAAACCAAACACAATATAATTTAAGATACAATACAATACAAGAATGAATACACAAAACAATACAATATAATTATATTAACTAACAATTACAATACGAATATACAATAAAATACAATATAACAATTACAATACGGTAAGAATACCAATACATGAATACACAATACACCATACAATACAATACACAATACACATACTTGGTCTACTTGTTTGTTCTTACTATTATTTTTACAAGGATAAATAAAATCACCTAATAAAACTCGATAGCTCTCTAATTTCAACAGCAGATACATTAATAAAACTTGTGTCGTATGAAATTCACATTGGAGGCGATACATATTCGGTCCGAGGAAGTCATGGCTGCTTGTTTTAGTAAAGTTTTAGGATTTATATATTCCGGCAGATCAAATTGTAATCAAATTGTAACCGTACTACAATGCTGTAAGGGCGTTTTGTATAATTATGTTTTTGCTATTTATTACGTATGTACGTGCTTTATATATGTATAGAATGATGTCTATATAATTATATTTTTTGTATTTTATATATGTTATTTGAAATATATATTATATATGTGTAGTGTTTTTATATAATGTATAAAACGTTGAATAGGACATAATCAAATTAGGAGGTACATATTTATGTATACAAACACGTATGTATGTTTATTTTCAATAACGTCTTAAGCTCAGTCTGATTAGTCCGATGTTTGCTGTCTGTAAATGTGGAAAGAGCAAGAGCAAGTTCTGGAGAATTGAAAATTAAAAAGAAATAAACCAAATGAACAACTGAGTGTACTGCACATTATGAATTACGTGAGAAACCCTGGCTAAAAAATTATTCAAACAATAAAAATAGAGAAAATTAATTAACTGTCCATCAAACGATATATTTATTTGCATGAAGTAGTTTCCAAAATGCTCCTCAAAGAATTCTGAAAACAGAAACTGATGGTCTTCAAATCCTCTCTAGACATCGCAGGTGATGGAGAAATGTTGATAATTATTGGAAAGTAAGAAAGTGAAAATTTTCAGGGAAAAAAGACCAGGAAAAGTTTTGTCAGAGAATGGACCCATCAATTGCCTGCAAAGAAAAGAGGTATCTCAATCATATTTGAATGACTTAAAATGTATACTTAATATATCTCAATGTATACATTTTCATTTTGTTTTGATTTGAAGAGGCTTTTGATATTTCTTTTCGTTTATAAAAGATATTTGACAAATACTTATTAATAATATTAACAACAACAAAAATAACAACGTTGATATAATAGTATGTCATGCGATGAGCTAAAGGCAATGCATTAGCCAAAATTAAGAAGGCTATAAAAGAAAATAATAAATGTATCAACTTTCTGCGGTTATGACAGTTAATTACACACTTCTTTTTTAGGTATTCATAAAATAAAATTAATGTTTCTGAAATTTGTACAAATTTGTTTATCCAGGCCTACAGAAACGTCAAAAGGCATTGATTAACCAAGCGCTCCTGAAGCTATGCATAGGACGCGATATAAATTAATAATATTAATAATAAATATTTCTTGTTTTTATGCTATGCCAGACTTCGAAAGCATTCAAAAGTTTTTGCCAAAGGTTTTTGCAAATTATTAATACCAAGTATTGACAAATAAGAATCAGCATCTGATATCGTTTAATCTAAATAAACTCACATAACTTCATGAGATTGAAATTGAAGTGCAACCCATCTCTTGTAGAGTTACCATTTAATTACTACCAATTTTAGACGCTTCTTGCAAAGTATCACGAATAAGATGCCAGGAATAGGTATGTATTGACAAAAAAGAATCAACATATAATTTGATAATAGCAGGACGGATAGATAAGAATTTGCCGCTCTTGTTACAAAAATGTCACGCCCTACGCCCCTCAAAGTCTGGAATCCTTTATGGACAGCCCCTTTCTAAGTTGTGACCGAAATTGTACTTTTTAGCCTAATGAAATATTTACATTATTCAGGTAACACTGGCATTGTTAGTATGATTATGCCTGCATACTCGCAGATTGGTATGGTGGTGTTTAGAAAAATAATATTTATTTGGTCACTAAAGTACGAGAGCAGCAACAAATTTGTTAGACTTACTTCATTCTCATCAACTGCTTTTTTCATCCTATGAGAGAAAAAAAATGTTGATATTGTTTTTGTAAACTTAAACACGATGCACACGTTCAATGTGGTGAACATGGCAAACAACACGGCAAACCAAGACCGCTTATAACCAATATGTTAGTGAACATGCTACTTATTAAATTTTAAATATTTTTATCATTTTTTTTATTTTAATACTGCTACTCGCCAATTGAATGCATAAGACAACACCAATTGTATATATTTCAATAAAGTTAATAAAATAATATTTGAGTAAGTTCTATTTCGACAAGGTTTCAAATGAAAATAAGATAAATGCTACAATGACTAAGTATGTTCTTTATTTGAATAAATGAATATAATTATATATAATAATTATAATTATATACACAACGTTAGATTTACTACCATATTTACTCAATCTCCACCGATATAATGCTAAAATTAAGTAATTAAGTAATAGTAATGCAAAATTTAAATATTTTTAAATATTTTAAAATTACAATATATTATATATACATGGTACACTATATATGGTACATTGTTCACAGTTATATACATATATATATATATTATATATATATATATATATATATATGCAAACATTTTTATTCAGCAAGTGTGCATATATAAATATAAATAAATATAAATAAATAAATATATATATATATATGTATGTGTGTGTGTGTGTGTGTGGTGTGTATACGTACATGTGCAATATTATATATATAATTTTCATATTTTCGTAAATATATGGATATCAAGAAGACATTTTATCAATATAAATTAAGTGTGATTTACGCCTCTAATACCAAGATGTTTGAAGTTTCTTCTTTACACAGGTACAATAAGATACTAATCTATATATATATTACTTATTATACATATATAACCTATTATTTATATTTTATAATATTTATTAGGTTTATTGTATTATATATACGCGTAGATACATAATTAATAATAATTATTCGAGAGAATGAAATGTGTAAAATGCAGTAATGTTTATGAAGGAAAGATGAACGATAGCGGTTAAACAGCAGAAATAAGCATGAAGAAATTCGTCATATGTCGGATCTTTTTTTAATTATTATTTATTATTATTATAATTATTAATTATTATTATTATTATTTCCTGCTACTACATTTAGTCCTTTCTTCGCAGCCTGTTCTATCAAGTTCTTTCAAGTTTGATAATATTTATAATATTAACGATGATGACAGTTATAAAATAGTGAGAGATGGTAATTAATAATGATAGTTACTTTCAACTGAAAATTATTCGAGCAAATTCAATACGTGAAATTTGTAGTAAATAAATATGTTGCCTGGTAAGAGAGTAATTTCAACCTTAAGAAAAATGCTTAAATTTTTTAACTTAAATCTGCAGTTATAATTTTCAAATGCTCTCATAGCTATAAATTTATTTACAATAAAGGATAAATAAGTGTTTAAGTTGAATTATATTGAAAATTTTAGTAATAATTTTAACAAAAATTTAAATAATAAACAAAATAGTAATAATAATTTTATTAACAGATGCCTTTCCTATCCTTCCCTCTTCAAGCTTCTCAAAACTCGCTAAACTTCCTGTCCGTCTCATGCTGTCTTTTGACCAGAGCTAGTTTTGAATGACGTAACAAGTTGGCCGTCTGCTGGACGTACGGTGATGTGCGGGTTCCGTGTAAAAGTAAATTCCATTCCAACAAGGTTCCACTTTGAGGTTCATTGCCGTCCAAAGAAATGATGAGGCGCCATCGACCTTTCGGATTTTCAGCCCATGCGTGGGTCGTCATGAACGGCCATTTTGTAAAACCGGATTTGCTGTTTCCGTCGTTGACACGTTTTCCCAGCAGCATGGATCTGTGATGGACAGATGGGAAAAATAATTTTGAAACAATTACATTTATCGAAATAAAAAATTGAAATGAACGGTTTGAAACCGACTCAATTATATAAGTTCTCAAGCGATGTTTTATTAACGATCCATGCAGCTACACCATCTTCACTAACGTTGTGTTCATAGGCGAGACCAGATGAATAGTTACGTCACCACGTCTCGTTGCTCTCAAAGTTATGAAAGCTTGCACGTGCTCCAAATAGTTGACCTGGTTCTCCTGACCCTGGCAAGCCGTCGTGTCAATCGTCAATGTCAGCGGGTTCCCAGTTGAAAATGGACTGTGCGATGATGAAAATGTTGATGATGACAATACTTTAAATAGTGATGATAGAAATAAGATTACAATCAAGTTGGTAAAAAATTGTATATACGTATTTAATTTCAGTCACGACAAGAAGAGCATTTACGTGAATTTGATAACTGATGAATAATTTTTAAAACTTTTTCCCTCACTAGTTTCCAGTGATGACGTCAGCTGAACAATGCCAACGTTCTGGGACTGTTATCCAATTCCTAGCCATGTCCACCATGTCTCCAGCATCCAGAACTCCGTAGCCAAAAAGATGATTGAACTCCAAGCCTGCTCCATTGATTGTCCAGTTGTGACGGTGCTTGTGGTCATCCAAGTGGTTCCTCTTCGAAGTCAGCACTGTCAAGTGTTGGACGTCCCTCCAAGTTAATTTGTTACTGTTTGTGAAATTGTTTGCGGAATTTTTAAGAGAATGATTGTTAAGTTGCATAAAAAATATCAGCAAATTTTTTTCCAATGAAAACTTACTTAGCTTCGAGCGCCAATGCAAACACTCCTGCCGCTTCAGGGGCTGCAGCCGACGTTCCAGAGTGCCTCGTGGTGCACTTGCCGTACAAATCTGTAGTCGCCTGTTATAATTATTGTGATAATATAAAGATTATTAATATAAAGATTATATTATTATGATGACGAAAAATAGTTGTTGTCATTTTAACGACAACAGTTCAGCGAAGTTACTTACCACTCCAGCGTCCTGGTCTCCAGTTTTCCCATTACTGAAAGTGGATGCAAGCGTAGATGAGCAACTCTCGTCGTAGCTAGCAGTCTGCCCGTCGTTTGTAGCAGAGTTGATTGAGATGGTCCACATGCTGGCGGCGTATCCGTCGCAGTTGCAGTCGTCATTCGGGCCACCGTCTCCTGAGGCCCACACGTAAATCGAACCAGAACCATTGCGACCCTGAATCCAATTTGAAATAAATTTTTTATTAGATACCACCAACATTATCATCCTTTTCAAAACATAATATTTCTCAGTAGGTACCATTTGCCAAGACGCTAAGACGCTAAGACACTGCCAACATCTTCAGTAATTATTATAATAATCACCATCTTCAACAATAAGACCCTAAGACATTACCACCATCTTCCCAGCCACCTCACCTCATTCACCCCCTTCACAATGGCCCTCATGGTGGCATTACGGGGCCCATCGACCGTCCTGCCGTCGTCAGTTGGCCCCCAACTTGCGCTGTATATGTCGATGTTCTGGGGCATGTGACCCATGCTGTTGGCCTCGATGAGGTCTGTCATGTAGGGCTGATCCAGCATGCGAAGTCCTGGGTGGATGAAGGTAGAGGTGAGTGGATGAGGATGTGGAAGATGAGGGTGTGGAAGATGAGGATGATGATGCTGATGTGTTGAAAGTGTTGGATGATGTTGGCGACCTGTATGAAAAACAATGTGACGATACAAATGCCAACAAGTAAAATAAGTAAAGAATTAGCATTGGAATGATGAATTTATAGACACATTGAAATTATACAGTTGGGCGAATCTGCGTGAGCGTGTTTTCGAACCTGCCACTTTTGATTCATAGGCCACACCGACGCCGCAGATCTCGTTGTTCTTCATGGCTGCTATCTCGCCAGCGCATCTCGTTCCATGGCTGTGGTGGTCACGGCGATGATGATAAAATGATGAAATTGGGTATAAAAAATGATAAAATGCGATGAAGGTGATAAAATAATTATGTGAGGATAATGTGATGACGCGGTTAACGCGAAATATGCCGACAAAAAAATTTATTTGATAATTCTGGCATGTAATGACCCTGTGACTGCTAACAAATCCATACAGCAACCGATAGAAAACAGTAATAAAAATAATTAATAAAATAATTTTCGTAGATTTATTATAGTTGTCCTGTCATATTTTATTTAATCCGAGATATAGTAACCACCTGTTGAACCAGTCATCCGTGTATCTAGGATACGGAAAGGGATCGTTGCTGCTGAAGTCGTAACTCGCCTCTGCATTCTTAAAGAATTAATTTATTATTTAATTAACAGCGGCACACTAATGTGATAGTAGCAATATTAATGACTATAACAATACAACTATAAATTTTGTAATAATAAATATTCGTAACGAGGGAGAATTCTAACAAAGTTATCAGCGAGGTCAGGGTGCATGTAGTCGATGCCATCGTCCATGATGGCCGTGGTCACCCCCTTGCCAGTGAACCCCAGTGCCCACGCTGGCTCCACGTTCAAGTCCAGTTTTGGTACCCCACCCGCTTGGCCGGTGTTGTTCTAATGTAGTGAAGATGTAGTGATGGTGATGACGGTGACGATGATATAATGATGATGATGATGAATGACGTCAGCAATGAACATGGCGGTGGTGGTGATGATGATGTCAATGATGATTACTGTGGTAGAAGTAATGATGACGATGTTATTGTTGGGTGGTCGTAAAATGTAACGAAGTGTTCAATGCAAACATTTTGCTTCGAGATAAAAATCCTTAATAGCAACAAAAAAAATTTATTTTATTTTACCATGTCACCAACGTCATGTTTTTCATCACACTAACATTACCGCCAGTATTTTCATCGTCTTCAACATCATCATCAACATTATCATTTTTCACCATGAACGTCATAACGAAGCACCATCGTCACCATTGTCACCCTTATCATTTTTACAACTATTATTCATTAATTATTATCGTCATAATTATTTACACCAACATCATCGTCGTCATCTTATTATCATCATCGTCATCCTCATCATCGTTATCATCACTACTTACAATATACCACTGTTTCGGATAAAGGGGGTCATTCGGTGCGGCGTCAGTTTTTGCCATGTTGGAGTGCTCCGTGAGGTCGGGCAGTGGAATGCCGCGGATCTGCTTGTACCCCCTCTTGCTGCGTAAGTATCCAGGCTGCTGTATGGCCTCTGCGACCTGTGCGTGTGCGTGTTTGTGTGCGTGTTTGTACGCGTGCGTGTTTGTTTGTGTGTTTGTTTTTGTGTGGGTGTTTGTTTGTGTGAGCTTAAAGAAAAAAGTGTTTATGTTTGGTTTTTTGCCTACTTGTATGTATAAAAAGTAAACATGTTTAAGTTTAGAGAATAAATGTGCGCGCGTGCGTACGTGTGTGTTCACGTTAATCTGAGTGCACAAAAATTAATATGACGATAAATTTCACAAGACCTCCGCAGAGGAACGACACTCGACAACAAGTGCTTCTTAATTAAATTTTCTCTCTCCAGTCTCCACCTCTCTTTTTTATGAATTGCGGTTCTTCCTCCACAATTTATACATTTCTATCACACTTTTCCACATTTTTCGTTCCTCTTTTTATCCTCACTCGCAAGTTTTTTTAATGTTTTCTCATCTTTTATACTCACCTCACATTTCTATTTTACTCGCCTACTCACTCACTTCAGTTGGTGAACAAGTGGTTAGGTTGGGTGGCAGACAGCGCATACCTGCTCCACTTCAAACGCAACGTCCAACAAGAGGTTCTTCCAAATGATCAAACAGCCAGAGAACATGTGAACATCCGCAAAAACGTAACAACACGTACAAATATCTACAGACCTCCTTATATAATGATAGTACATACACTCACATACGTACACCTACGTTACGTATGTACGTGGGTGCTTGTTTGCGTATTTTTGTTGCACAGATATGCGTACATGTGTGCATGTGCTTGAATTGTACCGCTTACAACAATGTTTTACTCATGCATTCATCATACGTACATAAATATTTAAACTTTTGCACACAAAATCGATAATGTACACAATGCAATTCTCCCACGCTTACGTACGCATACACGTACACACACGCGCGTGCACACACGCACATGTGTATCGACAGCGTAGCGTACAATTTTCCTGCTTACGTCATGGAGAGGAGCGATGCAAATGGAAATAACATTAGACAGCTTCATATGTACTCTCGCTTATGTGTACATTCAAGTATTGTACGCTGTGTACACTCGATAGTTGTACACAAGCTTGTGTGTTTTTACTTTCATACGTATACTTTTGCATGTTTTATTGGCATAAGCTGATGTGCAATATAGTTATGTGAAAACATTCAAACACCAAAATGTTGTTATTTCATTGATTTGTTCTGATTTGTTTAAAATTTGTATTGGCCACATCAAAAACAGGTGCGATATAAAATAAAAAATTTTGTGATAATTATTAAATAGCGACAAAGAACATTGCGGTAAAAGTTGCAAACACCACAAACACCGATCAACAAAAAAGGCAAACAATTACAAACCAGTAGTCTACCTATAGACAACAAAAATGAACAAAACCTAACAAGCACCAACAAATGAAGTGAAATAACAGCACTAACAGCTGGTTCTGTTTTCAGTTTCCTCGAGAGGTCAACGCTCCTCTTGGTTCTGGCGCGTTGAACGAGTTTGTGTTCGAAGTGGAACTCGCGTTTCGACCTCAACACCTGTCAAAATGCATTTGCGTCGTTCAAATGTAATACGTTTTTCAATGTTTCCTTACAAATGTGCTACAGTGGCTGCAAGTAGCTGCAGTTTTTGTAGCATTTGGCAACAAATAAGTCAGAAGAAAGAGATTTCCTAATTTGCAAAGTCATGTCAATAACAATATTTAATTCATGCGTCAACTGCAAACGCGCGTCAACATAAGATAGAAGCAGCAACAACAGCAGCAACAATAACTTCAGCAGCAGTTGTTGTGGTAGTTATAAAATTTATTGTGCAAACACCAATAAGTGAGTAAAGTAACAATTTCACCAACCGGCATGACGTACGAAAATCCATTCCTCTTGGCGATGTGCCTCGCCTCCTCCTCCTCCACATCCCTATTCATGACCACTTTCCAGTGGTTAGTGATGACGTCAGGACCTACGTCATCACCGTGCAACCCGCCATTTCCTTGCACGTGCGGATTGTTTGCAATTTCTTGGGAGCTGACAGAAGAGGTGAGAAGAACAATGATGATGGCGACGATGATGGTAGCGATGTAAGTTGCATGGAGATTTTGGGCTGCTGTCATGTTTCCTGATTAAGTTGCTTTTATCGTCTCAAATGTGAATGTTTTGGTGGCAACTAAATATTATAGTACGTCTGTGATTATTTGTTATAACAAGACGTGGCAGCTGATGTCCTACAGCAAATGTATATTTCTGATTTGATAGGATATTGGTCGATGATGAATTATTGGTCGTAGATGAATTATTAATCAGTAAAATTAGGCTCTTGCGACAAGATAGAAAAGTGCATCAATATTTTTTGTTGTTGCCTTATTTCCCTGCTGTAGTAGTAGTCGTAGTAGTAGTAGTAGTATTAGTAGTAGTAGTTGTAGTAGCAGTAGTAGTTGTTGTCGTTGCTGGGCTGAAAAATTATTTTTAACTCTCTGTTATTATTATTATTTAATTTATTCTTATTGTTGTTGCCATTCAAGTATTTTTTATTCACTAAAATCAATGTAACGTCGACGCTACAATTTTGCGCTATTGTTAATTTTGTAAACGCTGTTGTAGTTGTTGTTGAAAATTGTTGTTGTTGTGACAGTAACAGTAGTAGTTATTGTTGTTGCAGTTGCTGTCACAGATGAGAATGTTGTTGCTGCAATTATTGTTACTGATTTTGTTGTTGTTGTTGACAATGTTGTTGTAGTTACTGGCTTTGATGTTGATGAATGATGATTGATTGATTCACTTGAGGATCTCAATAACGTGAATTAATGACGATTTTGATGTTTTTCTTACATGTACTTCAAACTTTCTGAAAATAATTTCAAGAATAAAATTATTTATTACTGATATTAATGAAATGTAATTCAGTTAATTAATTAAAGTATTAAATTTGATAACAAATAGTATCATCATCTTTGTTATCATTGCCATCATTAACCTACATTCCTCTTTATGATTTGCAGTCATTAGATGATTAATTGAAATGAGATAAAATAAAAGGCTATCGGCTGAAGCAAATTAAGTTCTAGACTCGATGGAAAGATAATTAACTTGATAATCGTACGTACGTATGCAATGTTTTTATTCATGTGATAAAATGCGACTTCAAGCAGACAGGTGATGGTGAAGACGACGACGACGATGATTGAGGTGGTAGTGGTGGAAATGTAGTGATTTTGTCGAACTGAAATGTGGTTGTTGTTGTTGTTTATGATGTTATTCAGAGTACGATGTTGATGTCATTCAGTAACTGTTGTTGTTACTTAATAGTTGTTGCAACAATAGACCAAACGTCTTTCTATGTTGCCAATGTTGCTGTTGTTGTGTTGTTGTTGTATGTTGTTGACGATGTTAATGTCTCGTTGTTGTTGTTGTTTATGTTGTTGTTGTTGTTGTGTTTCTCTTCTTAGTAAATAGTCATAATAAATCTAAAAATTTACTTGTTGTATTAGCAGTGTAGCTTTAATTTAAGTTTTAAAAAATGATGAAACGATCAACAATGTAATTAACACACTATAAAAAAACAGCATGAGTGGGAATATTTACGATACGATTCGATATATTATATTTGCTTCCGAACAAAATTAAGAAGTATGTAAGTAATTTGATAGTTACTTCATTAGCATACACAATAATTGTAACATTTCACATCTGTTTTAAAACAAATCAACCAAATTTAATTATTAAGTAAAAACCTCCAAAACATTTTTCAAAAAGAAACGACAGAAAATTTGAAAAGCAATAAAAGGAAGAGCATTAGCGACATACCAACCAATTAAAATTAACTAAATTACGATAAACTTTCCATTGTTGTTTTACTTCCATATGTTTGTAGATTAGGTATTTATCTGAATGTTCATGTGTGCGCGCGTGTGCGTGTTTCAGTACGTGCGTATAAAAAATTGTATGCGTTTATATATATACTGTACAAATATATGAATGCCTACATTGGGCGAGCATATAGGCAACTATATATATAGTTTTTCATCAAATACGCTTTTTATTGCTTAAGTCTGCATACGGAGATACAATTAATATATGTACATTAATTGTATTAAAAGATGTCCACACATACAAAACAGTTATTTATAAATTGCATGTATATATACAGTACTGTATGAATTCTACCAAATTGTTGGCATTACTCAATCTAAAGTTTGTCTTTTCAATTTTCCTTACCAGAATTTGTTCAATTTATTATAGAGTTGTTATCCAATTCATCGTAAAAATTTAATGAAACTGTTATCCAAATTTATCATGCAGATAGGCCTTATTTCAATTTTTCACACAGTTTCCAAGCCAGTGCTTTATTCTATATAAGTTCCAGAGACAAGAGATGCATGAAACTGATATCATCTTTATATGATCCTTCATCAATAATCTACTATCAAGCAAAACTCCCAAATTGGTAGCAGCCTGAATGAACGGTATGTTAACATCATTTACAGTGATGGAATTTACATTTAATTGTACCAACTGCTGCCATGTGCCAACCGGACGCAGCTGAGTTTTGCACTGATTGAGTCTCAATGAGTTACGTGACATCTATTTTCCAACCTCCGCTAAGCATTTGGCAAGTTTATCAACCTCAGCTTTGGAAAAACAGGATGACCAGTCACCAAAATTTGAATATCATCCGCAAATGCATGGCAGGCAAATTCCTGAGAATTGATAATTTTAAATACATCTGATGTATATAATATAAACAGAATAGGTCCGAGAATAGATCCCTGAGGTTCCCCTGATTTGACCATTTCAACATCAGACAGCACATTATTGAACAAGATTTGCTCTGTTCGATCCGTCAGATATGACTCAAACCACGCAAAAACAGTGTCATTCAATCCGTTATTGTACCGCAACATCTTCAAAAGTATACCATGGTTGACACAGTCGAACGCTGACGACATATCCAGGAACGACAGTAATGAAATGTTTTGAACATCCATTGTTGAAAACAAGTTTGACAAAACCTGAAGTAACGCTGTCTCAGTTGAGTGGAGTCGTCGATATGCTGACTGATGAATCGGCATCAAACCGTTTTTAGTCAACACCAGCACATCCAACCCATCACTAATTAGGCCATAAACTCCATCAACATTAGGTGCAATTGATCTAACATTTAGCAAACCAAGATTAAAATTTTCATTCAAATTACTGTTATTATCATCATTACGGTTAAAACCATGACTACCACGTTTGATCGAGCCGTATAAATCATACCCCAGGCTCAGTCGTCCATTTATCAATGTTTTTGCCAAAAAATTAACTATTTTCCATTTTCCAACATCTCCTCTTGCTCTGTATGAAAAATCCTCTGTTGAATTTTTCTCCACCTGCTTGGCGTCATCCAAGAATTTTTTAAGTTCGTTTCTCTGTTCAACAATCAGATCATGGCTCAGACCAACACGAGACAGATTCTCGCCCACTGACTTCATTTTAACAATGTTCTTGAAAATGAGTTCCTCTACATTGACGTCATCAAATTTAATATATATATACATATATATATATATACATATGTGTGCACGTGTAAGATGCGTTTGTGTGTGTGTGTTTGTGCATTTGGGTGTAACATGAAAATGTGTATATACCATTTAATACTCCTAATAAAATAACATTTTTGTTGTTGTATCAACCGAACCGCTGGTAAAAGCGCTGGTAACAAACACATGTTGCCAGTTCAATAAATTTGGCAAAATTTATTGATTTCTTATTGCACAAAAACTGCAAAAATATTAATAATATTATTATACTTTTAATACCACAATAAACACACATATTATGAAGAACCCCGTAGAAACACACACACACACACAAACATAGACAAACAAACAAACAAACACGTCTGTCCATAAATAAATACATGGATATATAAAATGTACAATCTATAATGTATATATAAAAATATATATATTATTCTTTTTATTAAGAGTAATTTATGGAGTGTGCGTATACCTAAAAAAGAGATTATGTGATCGCATATAATCTCAGACAATCATACATGTGTGCCAGCCACGTATGTTTAAGACGATAAGGAGAGAAGACATACCACTGTGGCCAAATTTACTGGAAAAAAAAATTTTAATAATGACGTCATCATTATCATATCTTGATAATTGTCGTCGTCATTATCAAAAATGTCATCGTCATCACAACACCATCGTCGTCATCGTCGTCATCATCTTCATCATTTCCTCTAAAGCCCACGCGCCAGACATTTATTTGGCAGCATGGATGATGTAATTTATTTTCCACTCATTTCTGCGATATTTCAACGTTGAATGTTATTTAAAATATTTCTATTAAGCCCTCATAGAAGAAAATATAGAAGCGATACTTTCAATTGACAACAGGACTCCAGAGCTCTAATAAAATAACTCAAGTACCGAATAAAATAATTTAAGTACTAAATAAATAATAGGAGCGGCCGAAAACAACACACACACACACACACACACACACACACACACACACACACACACACACACACACACACACACACACACACACAGACAACTCAACAACGTAAACAACACGGCTGTGACGTTGTTCTGACGTCAGAGGAGGATGATGACGATGACGATGACAAGGATGACTACGACGTAGTGCTTTTTTGTTTGTACTATCTGCCATACTAATGCATCAAATATAAGCCTATATATTCTTATACATAAACATATATATATATATATATATATATATATACATGTTTTATATATATATATATATATATATATAATGCCCATAAATGTATATTTTTTCGTTTATTTGTATAAGAGCTGGTGCATAGCGCTCTCAAGCAAGACGATGATGAAGACGATGAAGAAAATGATGAAGATGATGATGATAAAGATGACGAAGACAATTATTATGATGATGAAAGATATATGGAAGACAGTTGCTATGATGAAGATGGTGACAGAATGACGATGCTGTTGAAAACACGATGAAGATAGTTGTGGGGATGAAAAGTGATAAAAATGAAAATACGGTCGTCAAGATGATTATTATGAGGTTAGGAACGATGATGAAGGCGTTGGGAACAAGAATTATAATGATGATGTTGATGATGATGATGATGATGATGATGATGATGATGATGATGATGATGATGATGATGATGATGGCAATACAATAACTAAACGACGATGATTTTTTTACAAGTTTGCAGAGTAGTTATGAATCTGAAGAAAGAGAGTGAAAAACGGAGAGAAACAAGGGAGGTAAGAGAGGGCAGTGAGAAAGAAGGCAAAAAACGAAGGAAAAAAGCCGAAAAGAATATGACTAAAAATAGGAAGGAAAGAGAAAATTAAAAAATGATAAAAAGAAAGAGAAAGTAGAAAGAAAATGGAGAGAGAGAGAGAGAGAGAGAGAAAGGTAGGACATACAGGTGTGGTTCTTTTGCAGCACATTCAATTCGATTGTCATCTGTGTCGATCTGTGTACAGTGTACAACACGCTTATCGTATGTTTCAGTCATCTGAGTTTGAATGCAAGTGTGTCTATCTGATGCGTGCACTCTGCCTCAGTGTGTGTGCAGTTCTGTATGTGTGCGTGCACATACGTTTGCGTGCACTTGCTGGTGCGTCTGTGTGCTAGTGTATACACATACACATGAAAGCAAATGTATGTGCTCTGGCTTTAAGAGTGCATATTTTTTTGATGTTTATGTGCATTTTTGTCCGAGTACTTTGAATCTATTTTTTGTGCACCTGTTTAAATGTTTTATCGGCTTTTATGGTTGCTTACTTGCTTGCAATAATAATATTTTTTGTTTTTATAGTTTCGCAACTTTCGAACATTAATTTGTTTTAAACGAAGAGGCATTAACTTCTTCTTACTGTAATAAAACAGTAACAACAAGCGACACATTGCGGCGAGCGTCGAGATGAGTGATGGTGTTTCGTGTTCTTGCAAGATTTAATCAAATGATGCCTTCTCCAGGGTTTAAGATTAGTTCTATGAACATGTTTCATTTGTGTGGGCTGTTTTGATGTTTTTATTTTAATACACGCTCTGCTAATTAGAATCTAAACAGGAACTGATAGAGTTATAGCACGTTAATTAATAACGACGTCTCACAAACCGTCTAGAAGGGCTGTTCTTCTTGATATTGTTGTTGACGTTGTAGTAGTTGTTGATATTATTGTTGAGATTACTGTTGGTAATGTTGATATTAATTTTTGTAAACTATTTTGTTGATGATGTGGCTGCAAAGGTTGTAGCTGGTGTTGTAGCTGATGTTGTAGCTGATGTTGTAGCTGATGTTGTAGCTGATGTTGTAGGTCATGTTGTAGCTGATGTTGTAGCTGATGTTGTAGGTCATGTTGTAGCTGATGTTGTAGCTGATCTTGACAAGACAACAAAGTTTCCTGTTAACATTTTCAAAGAACAAGTTTAAACTTTTGAGTACTTGCACTTGACTTTTGTGTACTTTTCAAGTAAATTTATTTTTGAATTGTTTCCTTTGTGGCGATGGAGCATTTCTTGCCCATTCGACATTAGATTTTATTTCTATGAAATCATTTAAACTTGAACACAAATTCATCACTTGCATTAAAAGTATTGTTACAAATAAACACACCATATAGTCGATCATTTGCATCTATAATTCAACACAACTGACTGAATGATTATTTGTAGTTATATTTTTTAAATATTTGCAATGTGTTGCCCCAAAACTTAAAAAAATAACTTCAAGTTCCTACTAGTTTCACACGAGAACAAAATATTTGTTCTTTGAAAAAACAACTAGCCTCGGTCAATGAGTGCCCAAGGCTAGTAAAGAAAAAAATAATAAAAAACGAAATAGTATTGATGTATAATAATTGAATGTAGTAGCGTCAGTGAGAGCCTTGTGGAGTGGCAGTCGAAACGTTAGTTGCAGCAGTCGTTCGAGTTGATCCTACAGACGCTCAAGCAGACACACACACATATATATACGTGCGTGCAGTAGCAAGAGATAAAATTTTAAAATAAATTAAATTTTAATCATCAAACAGTAATGACGTTCACTATGCGAACGTACTTGGCACATAATTAATACATCTTAATTAAAAGTTAATTAAGAACCATTAGTACTTAATTTATGGCGTTAAGCACAATTTGAATTAATGTTTAATTGAACATTATTCGAAAAACGGGGTGTTATAGTAATTATGAAGCACTTAATTTCATCGTTACAAATTCAAAAATACTTCTTGGTTGAGATAATTTAGATTATTGAAATTAAAGAGCTGAAAAGATTTTCAATTAGAGCAATTAAAAATGCATTAAGATAATTTATTTTGTATAAATAAACATTGCCAATTAGATTTTTTCAAAACCAATTTTACCGCAATTAAATTTTAATATAGTTTTAATTCAAACAATTATGATGAATTTTATTTATAATCACACACGATGGTTTGACGTTAATGGCTTCTACTCGCTTCTATCGCTACTACGATGTCGTCAATAAACATGAAGCTTATCGTCGTCATTGTCCAATCACCATCCTTACCATCCGCCTCATCCATCATCATTAGTTTTATCATCATAATTATTATCATATCGTTTTTGTCGTCATCATAGTCCTCATCATCATCACTATCATCCTCATCATCGTTGTCGTCACGTCATCATTTCATCATCATCATCATCCACCTAATAATTGCTTCTCATTTGTCAAAACGACTTTTGACGTCATTAGGGAAATCATCATTCTCGTCAATCTTCCCATTATCTCGAACGCAGGATAGACAACGCAGGATAGACATTGCATCGCAATGGTGTTTATGTTTAAACGTCAACGTTTATCGCATCAACACCGGTGTCGAGTGGAAAGACCGCCGGACAAAAGACCGCCAGCGTAAGGTCGCCGAACAATAAGGTCGCATAACACAAAGGTCGCAGAACAATAGGGTCGCAGAACAATATGGTCGCAGAACAATATGGTCACCGAACAATATGGTCGCCGAACAATAAAGTCGCAAAACACAAAGGTCGCCGAACACAAAGATCGCAGAACACAAAGATCGCAGAACACAAAAGCCGCATGATAGGGAGGTTGCAAAGCAATGAAACCACATAAACAATAATAGATAAAAATAATAACATAATATAATAATAATAACATAATATAATAATAATATAATAATAATCGACTCATAAAAAATCTTCGCGTTTTATTACTAATTGCTGTTTAGAGTGTTACAAATTTCTTCGATGCAGCTGCTGAGAATCTACCTGCCACGAGCAACGCAGTTGGGTTGGTATCGCCGATTCAATGAAGTAGTTGGAGCACATCATCCAACTATATGGAAACTAATTGATAGCTCGAGAACTGGGCAGAGGTTCAATCAGGCACCTATCGAACACTTCATTCAAAGTCGACAACCACCCGTCAGCCAAAAAAATCTACAGAGATGTTTCGACCGGAACCGCGGCAGCTGCTGGCAACTATGCCATGATTAATAATATTGATATCTACGTGGTACAGCATAGAGTTTGAATTTCAATGTTTAAAATTTATGGAACCCTTCATGTGTTCATGTAAAAATTTTCATGTAAGTTTTGTACAGACAAGCGATCACTTATTTTGGTTGTCGACGTCATAATCTTGATAATTAAAAAACTATTCCATTAGAACATCGTTTTGTGGACCGTGCTTTCGAATCCTGTACAGTAGGTAGAATTTCAAACCTTAGAGTAATGGCGATATTTTTAACCTTTCTACCTTATAAAGACCTTATTGTCAGGCGATCTTAATGCTTGGCTACCATGGTGCTGGGCGACCTAGCGTCCGGCGGTTTTTGCTGGCAACCTTTTCACCTAGACCTCAACATCATCGTCATTTTGATGATGATCACCATCATTTCAATATCGTCATCATCATCATCCTCTCCGTCATCATCATCATAATTATCGTAGCTTTACAAACGTCATCATATCAACACTACCATCATCGTCGTCATCACCTCACCTCACCTTGATGTCATCACAGAAATACAAATCACCTTATATCCTAGCACGTGATACACATTTCCCATCAGATGCCTTACGGGATGAAAAGAGCAGCATCTATTTATATCAGCCTCTCTAGTTGTGCTTCTCCTGTTGCACTAACAAGTCACACACAAGTACACAGGCACACACACACGCGCACGCTAACAAACAAGTCAAATTTGTATAAATTTGTTGAACACAAAATAAGATATGTGAAATTTTTTAGGAAATTTTAGATACAAAGAATTGCATGGCAAACAATTCAAAACACATAAAAGCAACTACATAAAAACATTTACAAGAATAAATTTGTCTAAAATTGAAAAATTACATAAACAAAAATGAAATACCTTAAAATACAAATGATTGAGCAAAAATACTTCAGAAAAGACATTTAAACGTAACATACAAACGAAACAACACGTGCAACATACACACATACAAATGCAAAAATCACGTACGTACATACGTACAAGCACAACATACAAACAAAAGAATAAATATACAAACTGAAAAAACAAACTAGGTACATATAAACACAACATACAAAAAATACATAAAACAAACCGACGCAAAGATCACTTATGACCTTTACAACGTAGTAAAAAAACATACATACTAACAAGTAAACAAACAAACAAACAAACACGAAAATAACCTGCACACACACATACATACACACACGTACAAGCAAACAAATAAACATACAAGCACAAAAAGCACGAATGTACATAGAAACAAAACCATAGAGCTACCCCGATGTTAAACGTATGTATGCATGCATGGTGATTAAAATGACCAAGGGCAGCCATACTAAGATGACTTCAAATTACATTCCTAGAACATGTTTGCAATAAATATCGTTATTATTATTATTATTGCTGTTGTTGTTGTTGTTGATGACGATGATTGTGGTGGTGGTGGTGGTGACAGTGATGACGACGACGAAGATGATCCAAAATTCATCGATTCTATCAGAAGCATGCTAATTAATTTTTTTAATTCTCTCAATTAATGTCAACTAGTTGTTAAGACTAAACGCTTGCTTGCTGCTAACGGTAATTTCACTGATGATGATGGTAGTGGATGTAATGATGGTGATGCTGATAATGGTGATGATTAGACTTCATACTTATATATTCGTAATTCCAAAGAGAATGTTAGTAGAAATTAGAAAAGATTTTATTGTTGCTAAAAATAGGCTTTCTAATTTTAGCCTTAGCTCATCTTCTGACGATAGCCACGTCACCTATCTACCCAGCAGACGACCTACCCAAGTCCACATTCAAACATATGTTAGGCCGACTTGTTTCAAAAATATTTTTAAATAATTTTTTTTATTGTAAAAATATGTTAAACAAATTTTATATTATTTTCTTATACTGTTTAAAAATTATTCTCGATTGATCTCCCGGTTGGAAAAAAATCCATCGATTCATCCATCTATCCATCCACACAAACACTTGCACGCATAAAAATATAAACGTATGTTGTTGATTTGATACATACATACATATGCCAAGATAAGATAAGCATGGATGTGTAAGCATATACACGCGCGCTGGTCAGTCTGTGTAGGTCAGTCAACACGGA
>NW_008705459.1:4163196-4195849 GCF_000326865.2 Helobdella robusta | reverse complement strand
ACCAACCAACCAACCAATCAACCAACCAACCAATCAACCAACCAACCAACCAACCAATCAACCAACCAACCAACCAACCAACCAATCAACCAACCAACCAACCAACCAATCAACCAACCAACCAACCAACCAACCAATCAACTAATCAACCAATCAACCAACCAATCAACCAACCAACCAGCCGATGTTATCATCGTTTCAAAAGTTATTACAGAGGATTTTGGCTGGCCGATTTAATTTGGACAATAACACGCGAACCAATAGGTGTGTGTTCAAGCATTTACTGTACACGTACACACGCACATACGCACACACGCACACATTCACACGTACACATATGTAAAATATCAACAATAACCAAATTCAAGCAGATAAATATTTATGTATTGTGACACTCATACGCAGGTATGGCTTTGTACAGTACAACTAAATTAATGAATAGGTATACGAGCAAACATCACACACACACTCACACACACACAAACAAACAAATACACACACACACACACATGCAAGTTCGTATGTGTTTTTGTACATGGACACAAAACCTAATACTTAGAGTAACAATTACTTTTGCTCAAGTTATAAGACGCAATATAAGCAATAATGCATGTTTATTGCAGAGTTACGACTGGCTATTAATGCTTGCTTGCTTGCTTGCTAGCACTGCAGTTTCCTACATCGCCGCCGGTTCTGTTGTATCAGTTTTGCTGCTTTTAATGCTGCTACTGTGACCACTACTACTGCTGTTACTGCTGCTGCTACTACTATTGTTACTATGGCTACAGCGAAAATAACATCAACAAATATTCTCAATACTGCTACTACTACTACTACTACTACTTCTACTACTACTACTACTACTACTACTACTACTACTACTACTACTACTGCTGCTGCTGCTGCAAATACTACAGCTACTATTACTGCTGCTTCTACAACAACAACAACAACTACTACTACTACTACTGTCTGTTGTTGCTGCTCTGCTACACGGTAAAGGTAAAAACAACAACTGCAAACAACAATAAAAACAACGACCAATATTTTTACTATACTTTTACTGTTGCTATAGTACAATACTCAAAATCTGCGTACGAGCGTCACAATACATAAATACTTATCTGCTTGAATTTGGTTATTGTTGATATTATACGATATGTTTGCGTGTGTGTGTACGTGTGTGCGTGTACAGCACAAGTTACCTTCACAAATATACCAATTACTTAAAATACATACCTACAACATATTATGCAAAACAAATACTACAACATGCCATACAATACAAAAACATACCATGCGGTACATACAACAAGCGTCCAGTGGTGAATTGAAGCTGACAGATACTCGGAGCAGCAAGGCCTCTCGGTGCTCTCTACTATCAGGATTTTCCAAACCAATAAATGTTTGTGTCTACCGTAATGTTTGTATCCCATGTTTGTATCCCATGTTTTTATTCCGTACCATGTAAGAACAGTTAACAGTAGGAATGACATATCTTTTATGCAAAACTACTTGAATAAATTTACCAAACAATCTGTAATGACCTACCAAAGTACTTTTCGTGATATTGCTCCCCTAAAGTTGTCAATGACATCCTCGAAGTATTCGAACCATGCCATCGTGTAATAGCAGCGCAAGACATGGCACTTCTACAGACTGACCTAACTCGGTTTTTATACCTCATTGGCGCTCCGGGGCTTGGGACGCCACTACAACCCACAAGTATTCTCTAGGTATATGGGAAAGACATATAATAATAATTATGCGCTATAACATGACAAGTACTTTTTATTATTTACATAAAATGGTTGCCAGTACAATATTTACAAAGAATTGGATTATGCTATTTTCAATAAATTATTTCTTTTAAAAAATTAAATTTGCGTACATATTGTGAGTTGGAATTTAATATGCGTTATTTTTATTTTTTGCAAACCGTACGCGCGTTGATAAAAATTTTTTTCCTGTCTGGCCGACTATTTCTATTTATTAGTGTTGTGTTTTGCTTTAGAGGTGCGTGAAGTTAGCCAAGGATTTCAAGTTAAGCGTTAAATAATAATACTCAAATAACTCACAAAGTAATAATGTAGTAAAGCCTGTGAGTAAACCCTGAAATTATTACAGGCCCTAGAACTAGCTAGATGGTTAGAAATTTTTTTACAAAAAACCCCATGGTTATTATTAAATTATTTATTATTGGCATTAAATTTGAAAAATTGTTTTAACAAAGACTGAGTTTTAGTGTTTTTTAATTTTTAGCATATAAGATGTGTACTTGTTGTTAATAAACCTTGAAAATTTCACAGGTCCTAGACTAGATTATTACTTTGTTTTGTTAGTTATTTCAGTTTTTTTATTTAATTTAATTTAATAATAATACTAATTGTATTGAAATCCTTGGCTTTGAAATTTTTGGCTAACTTAACGCACCTTCTCTGTTTGATTATTTGTTAGGTGTTCCTTTCCGGCAGTAGTTGTTTTCTGTTTTGTTTCTATGACTTATATTTTTTTTTCATTTTTTTAATAGAAGTTAGTCGACTAACTATTACTTGTTAGTCATTTATGATTTTATATAATAATTTATATTTATTTTATATAAATAATTGATGTCAATATGATTTTTGAGGTAAGGTTTTTAGGTCAGGACTTTAGGTTGTGTAGTTGAGTTAATTAAGTTGAGATATGAATGTGATGTCATGCTTGGCTCTGGATAGTGATGGTCGTTAGTTTTAGAAAGTCCATAATATAAAATAAAAAGATAAGTAGCTCTCTTTCCATGATTTAACTTTAAAAAAATTTTCAAATTTACTTTCATACATTCATTTTTATGATTACTAATTGTTATGAGATAAAAACATTATTTGTTTTTAGAGAAAAATATAGATAAACCGAAACAGAATGGACAAACAAAATCTTAATTCACAGTCAGAGCCAACTACTTCGTTATCCTTACCTCTGATTTCGGTTTCCAAAATGACTACTTCAATTCCCAGAATAAGTTTGTAATTTGTACGGCGAATTTCATTTAATAAATCATTCAACTTTTTCATTGAGTAAAATTGTTATTAGGAACCTTTTCAAAAGTTGTTCTATATATTTTATGCACATATTTGTTTCATTTCTGTCTTGCTGTGTGATAGTCTCCCTACTTGTATGTAACTATGTATGTTCATAGGTGGGCATTTGGCTGAATGGGCTTTGTGCATTTTAAATTATACACTGCAATTTAAAAATATTGATAGATATTCCTCCGCCAGCCTCAATCACCTTGTCTTCAACTCCACAAGCTCTCCTCACAGCTTCTCCATCATTGTTAACATCTTCACTGGCTGCATCTTCATCGTCATCATCATCATTCACAGTTCATTATCCAAAGTTGATTACTTCATCTACTGACACAAACTTCCAAGGTGGAAAGATTGTGCATCATCTTGGACATGGAACAACTTTGGTGAGAATTACTATTGCTTGTGTAATTGCTGTTGATATAATTATTGCAAAATTTCTCTCAAAATATGTTAATTTTTGTTCAATGGTTCATGCCTGGGGTAACTCATAAAATTGATAATTAAGATGTCAAAAGGGAAGTTGAGAGACATGCAGCCTGTGAAGATAGAAGTTAACCTGACTGCTGACATCAAGCAGGAGAGACGAGACGATGTGCTGCCAGGGTTGGTCTTTTAAATTTTCATTTTTAAATACATATTTTTAGTTTTTATTGAAGTTAATTGGTATTTGTTTTGTTATTTGATTAATTATTTAATCTTTATTTGGTCAAAATTTAACTGTTAGTTTTATTAAGGATTTAAATAAATTTATAGACCGTCATCGAGAGGTGATGAATCTAGCAGCACATATCAGCAACCGCTGAAGAAGATGAAGATTGAGTTGAAAGAGTCAGGTGTGTGGGAAGCCAAAATGAACTCAAATGATATCATCCTGCCCATCGCCATTTCAACAAACAACAACAACAACATTAACAACAACGATGATGACGACGACAACGACGATGGGGAAGGCGAAGGTCCAATCGATTACAAGTCGCGATGGATAGCTCTCATCGAAGATCAGATGCAGGAAGCCGTCAAGTATTTCAAGTTTTACATCTCCGAGTTGTTCTTTCTTGAGGGGGGGAATGATTTCATCGATTATTTCATCTGGGTGAAAAAACACAACCCGTCTTACTACGAGTTCCTCAGTCGGATGGCCATCGAGCATAATGTTGACATTGAACTGGTTCAAAGTGATGAGGTAACTCACACAAATGCTGATACATTAAATAAATATATGATCAGATACATGATATTGCTTGTAAATGTATATTATTTTATGATTTATTCATCAACGTACAGACAAAAGGAGTAGCAACAAGCAGTGGAGTTATGCCCACCATCACCCCTGTTGCCATCTCCAAGACTTTGCCTCCAGCTATCACTGAACTGCTGAAGCAACAACAAAACAACAACAACGTTAACAACAACAACAATACAAGTGCAGGTCTGCATCCATTAGACAAAATTACCTGTTTTATTTATAGTGTTATGTGTTGTTGATAAATGTCTGATTGATTTATGCAGAGAATCATTATTTGATTAATTTTTAGAATTGTGGATTGACGTTTAATTGATTGTTATCAAATGTTCAGTTGATTATGGATTGCAGAGCTCAGAATGGTTGGTTTATAAGCACAATTTATGTTTTGTTGACTTAAAAACAGCAAACATGAAAAGTACACATGCATTTTATTAGACGCTGTTAAAAGTAGAGTATTGTCAAATTGAAAGTTTTTCAAATTCGATTATGTCAGTTAAATCTTCTATTTTTCCTCTTATTTAAACCTTACCTGGAACATCACTAATCTGCCTAATAGACGGTCAGACTAAAAGGCACATAAGTGGTTTTCATAGTGTTGTCTATGGCCCTCTCTACTTAACCAATAAATGCACAAGTTTCTCTGGACCTCTCGTCCCAGGTAAATTTGTGCAACGAGCGACTTGAAAACACAAATGACATATAAATGTATTTGTTATGTGTATAGTTTTTATAGCACTAACCTGATATGTTTTTTGCACTTCGATGGTAATAATAATAATTTTTTTTTTTCAAATCTAATATAATCAAAACATGGTTTAATCTAAATTATTAACAATTTCATTTAAATGAAGTGTTCAATATTTGAGGAGTTGCAATCATTTTTATGTTTTATACTCCAAAAAAAAACAAATTACATTAAATTACATCATTAGCCGTGTAAGTTATTAGCATTTAGCAGATGCAAGTGTTGAAGCCCACACACATTCATCTTACAACAAGATTCGTTAATTATATAAAGATACATTTAAAAAAACAATAATAACTACAACAAGCTTGATTGATAATTTTTTTTTTTACTATGATTGTTTTTGATGAATTTGGGTGTTTTTCTGTTTGATTGGCTTGATTATTTCAGCACTAAGATCAATATCTAGTAATTCTACCATTTGATTTTATTGACCTGTTTTCTAAATTTTTCTTCTATTTATATTTTTTTTCTTTTCAAATTGGATTAATTGTTGTGATTTTTGCATGCATGCATGTCTGTCTTTCAGTTGTTCAGTCATTCACTTGAAATTTTTTATATATCATTTGATTAACGAAAATCGAAGAATTGTTATATTTTATAGATTGGTTGTTTTTGTAATTTTGTTCAATGGTTTAATTTATACATCTCTATAGTTTCATTTTTATCATCATTCAAATTCATTTTTCAGATTATTTTATAAATATTTTTTAAATTTCATTTTCTGTCATTTTTCATTGTTATTATTTTTATTCTCATTCACAATTTAGTGATTGGTAATATTTTCCCAAGTAAATATTAGTTTTTTCATTCAGAAACCAATTTCATTACCTATGTTAATATTCATATCGCAGCATTGTCATTAACATAATTTACTAATGTATTCATAATTAAGGTGGCATGCCACTGAGCACGACAGCAGCAACCACAACAATCGGCTCACCTTCCTCATTCACATCTCTCTTCAACTTTGATAATTCTGTCATCAATGGCGACAAGATCGTTACTACCTCAACTACATCGACGCTCATGTCGGCAGCTGTTAAAATAAAACCCGCCTCTGTAACTAATGCTAAGCAGGTGGCTATGATGGAGTCGCCATCATCATTTGTTGGGTCAGTTGTTGTTTGTTGTTTGAATAATTAGGTTTGTATGTATTTGGAGTGTTGTTGTGTGGATAGTTGTCGCTTTGTATGTTGTATTTGTATTGGTTATACAAAATACAAGGTACATTGTGATTGAGTGTCGTTCACGAGCTGCACATTATAGTTTTGTGGTATGTAGAATGATTATTTGGTTGTTTAGGTTGTTTCATGCTGAACGGTGTTGTTGACTTGTATGTGAATTGTCTGTTCAATGGAAATTGTGGTTGTTTGTTGTTGCATGTGAAGTAATGTTGTGAAGTGCTGTGCTGTGATGTGCTGGGATGTGAATGAAGAATAATATTGTGGAGGAAGTTAGTTTATAACAAATACATTTCGTTATAAAATATTGATTTGCTTGATTTTTGTGGCTATTATTTTTGGTTGTGTATATTGTTGTAACGTCCTACCTCGTGAAACTGGGTCTCTGGACGCTAAACGAAGATTGATTGATTGATAGTAATGACTATCTTCCAATAATAACTCTTTCTCACTTCACACAGGTCTTCTTCCAGCCAACCACATCCTTCTCCTCCTTCTCTCTTCTCTTCTATTCTTCGAGATTTCCCAATTTCTCTTTCAAAAACAATAACAACAACATCCAGTTTTGTCTCAACAATAAGCAGCACAACAACAATCAACCACAGCAATATCAACAGCAACAGCAGTTACCATGACAACCAACCTAAGATCAACGCATTAGCAGTTACAAGTTATGCTCAAACCAAACTTAAAGACGTTAAAGTCGCCTCTACAATAGCTACAGCTGCAGCGGTATCATCACCCCTGCTTGCAGCTACAACAAATGCCACATCAGAGGCAGCTATTGTAGAACTGGCAAAACAGGTGTGTGTATCTGTTTGTTTTTAAATTGTTTTGCTCTAATTAAGAATTAACTCATTTAGTTGGAATAGTGAATGGTTTGCTTATTTAGTATCTTTTATGTAGCACTGGCAAACCTTCTTACCATACAATCTTCTTGAGATGAGTCACTAACCAATCATGCAAAACTTTGAACCACAGGAAGCCAAGGTGATGTACCGCATAGCAGAACTGCGTCGTCAGGGTCTGTGGTCACTGAGGAGACTGCCCAAGGTTATGGAGACTCAGAGGTCAAAGTCCCACTGGGACATGCTGCTCAGTGAGATGCAGTGGATGGCTGTGGATTTTGCACAGGAAAGAAGGTGGAAGTTGGCATCATCTGCCATGGTAAGTTTCAGAGTTGATTGATAAAGTCTATAAAGGATATCGTTCACGATACTGATGTTTTGTTGGGTTATGTTGTTATGTATCTGTAAACCTATTTCATAAATCTTCAAATTTAGCTTTCTACAAATGTAGTGAAGAACAACGGAATGAAGAGGAGAATGGAGCAGAAAGTGCAAGAAGAGACTAGAAAAAGAAAGCTAGCCAGAAGAGTTGGATCTATTGTGAATGATTTTTGGAAGGATAATTTGGAGGTTTTGTGAATGATGGTGATGATGGTGGTTATAAGTATCAATATTATGGCGATAGAAATGAAAAGTTAGCTTTGAGACATGATTGACCTCTACTTCAGTACTCAATACAAATCTAAATTGTCAACCCACTGTTCCATTTTTGTATTAGTGAATTTCATTGCTTACGGATGATGCATTACCTTAGTTGAAACCTGCTCGTAGCTTACTTTCTTATGTTATACGTTTATTATTTTTATTATCTATAAATTATTAACAGCATTTAATAATGATAGTTCTTATCAATATAACTGTTATCATTGATTTTTAATAGTTTTTTCATCTTCAATGTATGTAATAGCACTGACCTTTCATGATTGACACAGACTTATCTGTATAGGACCCACAAATGCGTTGATGAGACTAGTGATCAGCTACTGGAATACATCTTCAACGAGGCAGCCAGACCGACTCACAAGAATCTCGTCTCCAACATCGACGTAATTATAGAAACTGATTTTGATTTTTTTGGTATTTCGATTTCTTTTTTTTGTTATTGGTCTTTTGCTGGTTGAAAAGTAATTTTCCAATACTAACATGACGATCATACAATACAATACAAAACAAAACAATGCAATAAAATGCAATGTAATGCAATACAATACAAAACAATGCAATACAATCATCAGTTAATGTCATATTAATCCACCATGACTTCTCTTTTATCATCCCAATCAACATCATTCCTCTCTCAGAACTGGTCATCTTGAGTTTTTGACTTTACTCATCATCATTATCATGTATCCAACACGTTCATCATTATAATGATCACAAAATTCATCATTATCATCACCACCGTCATCATAATCATGACCAGCCTAACATGGCGGCGGCATTCTCTGATTCAGAAGATTCGAATTTTGAACTGGAGTTGAATGACCTGCTGACACAAGGTTCACTGAGTATTGCATATATTTGTATATAAATATATATATTGTCCTGGTTATGACATTAAACTGACCCTCACTGCCTTGTGAATGATGTTGGATCATCAAAGGCTAGGCCCACCGCTTATAACTGTGGTTTCGTAAGGAAGGGCGTCCTGCGTAAAAATTAGCCAAATAAATTACTTATGATGACAGAAGGCGAGTGACAGATGTGAATGGCGTCGAGGGGTATTTCGGTTTCATCATAGGTAGCCAAACTGCAACCCCCGATCTCGGGGAAAATGTCGTCTAAACGTGTGTTGTTTGTTTGTTTGTATAAATATATATATATATATATATATACTTATTATACTTATATATTTATATTATATATATATATGTATATATATATATATATATATATATATATATGTATATATATATATCCTCACTCATGCATAATTTATGTGTTTAAATATGTGTAACGCCTTGCCTGTTAGCAAAGAAACCTATAGAAGAAGTGATAGATGAGAATTATAACGGCTACCAGTTGAACGATGCAACTTTTCCTTCCTTCATGCACGGCGATGATGATTACGATCGTCAGATCGATGGTGATGATTATGATTCTCACGTTGTTGGTAATGATGACGATGATTACGACTACTATCCTGAGGATTTTGATTCCAACTATCTTCCTGGGGATGAGTCTGACGACGCTGAAGATGACAGCAGTTTACCTGCTGGGGAGGAAGTTGATAGCGGTTACTGGAGATACTTTTTTCCATTATATTTATTGGAGATTCATGCTGATGATTTCAATTATCACCCTTGTAGTTTTTTCACTAAGTAATGATAATCTTTAGTTGATTTCTGTTTATGTTATTTTATGTATTATTAATATTATTAATGTTATTAGTATTATTAACGTTATTAATGTTGTTAATGCTGATTACTTTATTACTATTTATTATAATGCAAATCTTTATACTATCTCGTGTGCAGCTGTGTCAATTAAAGAAGAAAAGATTGCATTTGAGACGATTGAAGATTTCATCTCTTCTTGTCATTCTTTCACTTCATCATTTTCATCGACATCAACATCGCCTAAATCATCACAGCCCCAACAACTACTCACACCACCTTCCTTATTTTCGTCATCACTCGTCACACTGAATCCGCCCCAAAGCAAAAAGTTGCATGAAATATTCGAACGCTGGTTGTCGTGGATTCCACACCTGGAAATGCAATCCAGATGTCATCAGCGTGGAAACACTCGTTTAGATGATGTGGAATGCATAACACCTGTAGTACATCACCTGGCCCAGCTGGCTTTCAACAATTGTGATTGGGGTTGTCATCTGGTTATCGTTCAGGAGCGCAAACATCTCTATACATGGAAGAATTTATTCTGGAAGTTGTTTCCAGGATTGGATGTGGCTGTGGTTATTGGTGGAGAGGAACGTAGCGGTAAGGAGGAATATGATGATAAGGAAGCTGAAGTTATGGTTGATGATAATACGAGGAATGCCAGAAGAACTAAAAAAATTTTTAAGGTTGGTTGGACGTTCTCTTTGTTTCGTTCCAATACAGAGTAGTTTTTCTTGTTAACTTTTTAATTCATAACTGGTTTATATTTCTTGTTAGAAATTATCAAAGTCTGTCAATGTCTGCCTGGCAACTGCTGCCACTGTGATGAATAACTTGGAAACTGTTCAGTCCATTCAGTGGAGAACTCTAGTACTTTACAAGGTCTCCATATGCGTTACATTGCATCATCATGACTTTTGGTTGCATCATCCTGTTGTCGTCATCATGTTGTCGTCATCATGTTATATATCGTCATTGTTGTCATCAGTGTTTTATATTATCACTGTTTAATTTTGTAAAGTTCGTTGTTGTATTTGCACCGTAATTGTTATCACGGCTGTTATATATCATACTATGTTATGATCATCATCTTGGATTTTATCATCATTGTTTGATTTATTTATTGATGATGATGATGTTTGAACGACAACAATAATAATATATGGATAGTATTATTAGTAATATTAATATTAATAACTAATAGTATTGGCTGAGCAAAGCTAATAGTTCGATGAGGATGAACATTGATGAGGATGGAGACGGTGATGACGAAGATGATGATGTTGTTGTAGATAATGATAACGATATTTTATTTTCCAGATTGCTGATTCACATTCGTATGCATCTCTGGCCCCTCTTAACTGCCGACATCTTATCGTTCATTTCGATCCAGTTTCATTATCGTCGCTGCTTACCTCCTCGGACATCATCGTTACATCGTTACCATCGCTGCTGTCATCACTGACGTCATCATCGTCGTCGTCGTCGTCTTCAGTTCTGGCATCATTGTCACTGGATATGAAACGGTTTCTTATTTCGCTCGCTAAACTCTGCCTGCCTTCCAATCTAAAGGCAGCACTGCAGGGAATCAGAGGTGCTGATGGAAAAAGTGGGAAGGATGACGCTGCAAGTGGTGAGGATGTTAGTGATGACGACGATGAAGAGAGCAATGATCAGCTGAATCTTATAACTGCTGCTAAGGTATGGGTGATTAAGTTTCTATTTTATTAACCGTTTTTTTTATAATTTGTTCATTTTTTTCTCTTAACTAATTCATGTTCATGTCCATAAATTAGTTAATCAATTGTATTTTAACACCAACTGTTTGGTGAATGGTACAATGGTGTAATGGTAAAGTGCCTGGCACTGTTGTTGTAGTGACTGGATTTGATTGCATGGAGATCCCAGGTTATCACATGCAATGTGTGTGTGTGTGTGATGCGTTGTTTGCTGTTGCAATAACTGTTCCAAGTAACAATTATATATTCAGTAAATAAGTTAGTTGGTGGTTTTAATGTTCACCAGGTATTGTTACCATTGATGGGAGAGCAGCAGATCACTGAAGGTCATGTCACTGAAGGTCATGATGCTGAAGGTCACTCGTCTGTCACACTCTATGATGTGTCCACGTGTTTGTCTAGCAAGCAAATTCGGAAGATACAAAAGTTATTGCATATTTCTTTGCTGTTCTATTCTTTTAACTTTATCTTGTAAGAAAAATCATCTATAATGTTACTTCCATGTTTAAGTATGGTTATATAGTAATTATTTTTTACGTGTAGTTTCTTGATTTAATGAAATTGTTTCTTATGTATCAATACTAAATTACTCATTTATAATTTGTCGATGCCAATTAATTAATTCTTCGTTTGGTCAATTTTTCTAAAGACTTGAAGATGGCAAGAGGTCAAGTTTGAGTTACCTGTACGAGCTGCAGAGCATCTGTGCTCACCTGGATGACGATTGTGTTGACGACGGTTGTGTCCTCATCAAGGATTCCTTGACTCTACCTCATTTTAAGAGTTTACAGTGTAAATTACCTCAGAGAGGCGGGGTTAGTTGAGTTTTAGTTCAAAATGTTGGTTAATTGAATTCATATTAAATTTTTTTTTACTTAAATATTGTTCGTTATAATTTTATTTTAAATATTTCTGCAATGGAGTTAAAAATGCTTTTATTATTTTCATTTCATATGAATCATTTTTGCCCTTAGGTGCAGACAGGCGCTCTTCAGAGATTGCTTAATATAACCTCCAGAGAGTATCCAGACAAACGACCGACGATGAAAATGAGCTGTTCAGTTGAGGAGCTGAGTGAAACTGGTGAGAAGAGCAAGAGTTGCAAGAGCAGCATTAGCAAGGAAGATGACTTTGTTGTTCATGATCACCACAGTGCATTTATTAATAGTAATAACAGCAACAATGGCTTTGTCGGTAGTAACGTAAGTGGAGTTAGTACAAGTTGTACTGCGTATTCTGATGACCGCCTAGTACCGATATATGGTGCAGAACTCACAAAATGTGTTCTAGATGTTTCTCCCAAAACTATAGGCAGGTCATTAAGAGACATGTGTCAAGCTGTTTCGATGATATTAAATGGCAAAGATAAACTTAATGCTAAGGATAGTATGGGTAATGTTAAAGATAACAACAAGGAGGAAATTTTGAAGTGTTGCAGTATTGTAGAGAACACATTGGCTATGCTGAAAAGTTATGAAAAGTCTAAAATATCACCTAAATATTCACTCATTAATAATCTCGATGGTGCCGCTGCTGCTGATGATGATGATGAGGAGCGAGAGGAAGATGATGGTCAATCTGGAGTCATGACTGAACTGACCAGCGTTGGTCTCAATATTGTGCACGATATACTTCAGAGGTGATGATATTTGTTACTGTTAATTTAAGCTACTTTTAATTTATTGTTGGTTATCTATTGTTGTGATCTGCGAATGCTGGTATTCATTTATTTTATTTATTCAATTATTTATAATTATTTATTCATTTATTTTATTTATTTATTTCAAAATATAACAAACCAGTACAAATGTGTGTGTGTGTGTGTTACACGTACATTTATAAGCAGTAAAATATCCTACTCCAACTCTGACCCCTCAAAAAAATCTGACTCTAGCATTCTGTTTATAAATAAGCAGATTGCAATGATTTTGTCTGATTTCAAATTTGTAGAAATATGCGTAAAAAATTTTGTATACATTTACACTTTTAAATAGATTCCTGACGAACATGAAGAATGTTGTTCTACTGATAGACACAGACTCGTCTAAGAGTTCAGAATGCTTATCTGTCTCTTATAAGCCCATTGAAACCAAGAAAAAAGTTATAACCATTGGTGATGATGATGATGAAAAAAAAGCAGATGATAATATCAACAACTCTGATGGCGCCAACGAAGATGCAAATGACGACGATGTGAAAGCCATGGCTGTGTTGATTGATGCGATGAGTCGTGGCTTGTCATGTAATGGACTCCATTTCCAAAGGAGGAATCATGTTGATAAGAATCTCATTGGTAGTAACCAAGGTCGGGTGCTATGCTACCTTTTCCTTAATGCTATTTACAAATTCGTTTGTCAGACTGTAGTATGTTTCGTAATTTTTGTTATAATTAATTTTGTTTTGTAAAATTTATTTCCACTTTTGATGCAGTCATCATTATTTAGTTTTGAAGAAAAGGTTGGGGCTAAACAGCTTCTTGCCCATAAACGTTGCCTACATTGTGTCATGTATTACATCTTTCATTATATTATATATCATATATACATTTTCAGGCAAGTCTTCAGCTATAGCATGTCTCCTCAAAGATAGATCATTTACTGTTGCTAAGAATAGATCATTGTTTTTAAGTCAACACCCTCAAGTTCTGCACAGTTTAAAAAGTATTCTCTGCAAGTTTGGCTTGCCATACATTGAGCTTGAGCCAGGAATTGGTTGGAGGAGGCTGAAGAGGAAAATAAAAATGTTCAACGCTAATCATGCATTCAAATGCTTACTCGTGCACTCACCCTTATCATCACCATCGTCGTTCTCATCGTCATCATCCGTGTCGTCATCAGCTGCATCGTCGTCATCGCCCTCCTCATTATCATCTTGGAAGATGATGTTTGATGTGTTAGGGGCGGATTGCTTGCCAGAATGTGAAAATGTGATCATGTTGGACGATGATGATAAGCTAGTCTATCCTGACGATGATGATAACAGCAATGGTAGCAACAACAACAGCCACATTTATAAGAACAAAAACAATAATAATCAGGACAGTAATAACAGGCGTCAATACAATGGAGATTATGATGATGAAATAAAGATATCCAGCTATGATTCCGGTCTGCCTCAATCCCTCGACCATGATCAACAACAGCCCCGTCACCAACAACAGCATCAGCAGTCTGCACACAAGGCTAGTGATGATGAAATGGAAATTGAAATCACGTCGAAAGAGGATGAGGTTAAAAGTGGAAAAACCCCGCTGTGGTTAGATCTAGTGCGAGGCTTGTCTAAAAATAGAAACGTCAACGTCATAAGGTAGGTTAATTAATATTCATGAACTATTTGTTATTTTTTTACATTAAGTAATTTTTTTTTCAAATTCTCCCTATTTCAGAATCTTCAACAATGTAAAGTTGAATAAATATGATGGGGCAATGAAAGAGTGTGATGTCGAGAATGACCGTGACGATGTCGAAGACGACGATGTACCATTAGTCTTGGATGTTAAAAGTAGACGCTACTACAAATACTCAGCCGATGATTATCGAGTAAGTTAGCTTCTCAACTTGATAACATTATTGTTGGCGTGTTGTTTATTTAATTATTTATTGCAGCATATAGCTTATTATTTATTGCAGTTGATATTATGGTAATTTTGGTTAATAACTTTTCTTGCAACATCAAATTAGCTTGTCCCTGTCGAAAATGATTCTGGCGTTAAGAAGGTGAGATTTTCTGGCTAATGGTTTTTTTAGTTTTCATGTTTTTTTCTGGCTGTTTTTTTTAGATCCAATTATGTTTGTTGTTTTTCCTGATATTTATTATTTTGTATGAAAAGTATGGATTAAAATAATCACGCAACAGATGAATGTTCTCCAGTTGGCCAATGTCAGTAACCGCAGTAACATTAAAGATAACAGTGAAAATGATGAGGCTACTGGTAACTATAACAATGCTGGCGTTGTTAAGCTGTCAAAATTTTGTTCATGTCAAAATGAGTTTGATGTATCCAGTGCCATTTTTAGGAACGATGATGGTGAGGAGGATTGGATGGGAGAAGCCGGAAGTTGTCTGCCGAAGTCTCGAAAAGTATTTTCATTTCCGATCATTATTGTTCTTTATAAATTTATCAATTATTTCCTTCAAGCCATCAAGACATTTACGTTTTTTCAAACTTACCTTAGCTCTTGTAGTATTTTATATTTTTTGCTGATGAAATAATTTATTCAAGTCGGTAACAAATCTAAGTCAGAAAATATACCTGAAGGTGAAAAACTTTGATCATTAGATCAAGGATTATTGAACATTATTTGTATTAATTTATAAAAGAATTTTAGTAACCAGTTTTAACCTGCAAGTTGTAGGTTATAATGAATATAATGCCAGTTACATTACATTAGTGATAACGCTAGACTCACAAATGCAAGCATATGGAAACTGTTGCAGTATTTAAAAAAATCACATTCTCAACAAGCACCAACCAACACAACAGGTTAATGATTACGCGCAATCGATACTGCACAGACAGTTGCGTTCATCACTGATGAAAATTGTGAGTTTTGTTGTGTGTGTGTGTGTGCGTTTGTTTGTTTGTGTGTGTGTGTGTGTGTGTGTGTGTGTGTCTGTTTGTGTGTGTGTGTGTCTGTTTGTGTATGTGCGGATGTGGGGTACTTAATGGTACCTACTTATTTCAGCAGTTAATTTAAATTTACTTGATGCCACAGTTGCTTATCTTTTTCGTGTTCACTTTTTCAAGGGTATTCTTAGTTTATTTATTTTCACAAATCTTGATATTCAGTCTGACATTGGAGTCATCGGTAGGAAGCGGAAGAGATCATCGTCATCGTCTTCCTCACCACAACAGCTAACATCATCATCGACAATGGCAGCGTCAACCACAGCAGTCAAGAGAGAACTTTTAAAAGTTTTTAAGAGGGATACAGATGAGAGGGTTGAAAATGACAACTATTCTGTGCATGGAATGAGGACGATCGCTAACGTTGGTGGTGGAGATGGTGATGTAGGTGAGAGACGAGTTAGAGATATGCAGGCTGATGATGAGGAAGAGGAGGAGTTTGATAGCCTCATACTAGATTTGGACACTCTTCTGACTTATGATGTGGACTTTGAAAACCCACAGGTAATTGAATTCTATGTCACACTATCTCTCATTAATTTTTCTTGCACAGGGCATTATCCCATTTTTGGAGAACTTCTAATTATATTTATCTCTTTGTCCCTGATTACTCTTTGTTTCATTTATCATACTGCTTTTAGGACTCTCAACAAGTTTGCTAACTCATTAATTTTTATAGCAAAACCTTGATTGATTTTTATATTCAATTATTCAATTTCAGACGTTCTTATCCGATCTAACGTGTGAAAGCATGCCGGTAAAACTTTCATTTTAGTTCAAAAACTTTTTAAAATTTCTGATTATTTATTTGTTAATCTGAAAATGACAGTGTAGCAATCCTTCACAGCAGCAACAACAGCAGCTACAAACCATAACACCACCACAACAACCACAAAAAACAAACCATACCACCACCACCACAACATTAGCAACAACAAACTACACGACCACCTCCACAACAACCACAAAAACAGATCTGGGCCCCTCCAACTCCGCCACAAGATGATGACTACTACGTTGATAATTCTCTCCTCTACTTGTACGAGTCCACCCCGATGTCCGAGACTCAACTGCCTCCTGTCTATGCCAAGAAGGTCAACAAACACGTCAAGATGGACACCAGCTTCTGTGCAGGTGGTTGATCATTCTTGTTTGTTTCATTTATTAAATATTACTTCCGCTTCTATAACGAAACATTTAATAAACTTTTTGAATAATTTAAATTAACTAGAATTTTAATTATTTTTTTTTATTTCTCACTTTTTATTCACTCATCACTGAAACAGTCAAAACGAACAAAATCTCATCGACATCCTCTTCACGTTGTGATGCACGAACAATTCCGACCGCCTCCATCTCCCGGCCAAAGTCCCTGTTTGAGAGGCCAGCCTCTTCCACTATGACCTCGGTGACCAACCTCACAGGACTAAGCGCTCTACAGATGGGTTTCAACTTCGACAGAGATGGCAGGCTAGTGAATAAACTGGGCTACCCTTTAGGTCGACCATACACGAGGTCTCCACCCATTTCTTTGCCAATGGCTAGATTGCCTGGATCTGATGGTCAAAACAGCGAACCTGATTGGTTGATTAATGAAGATTGGGCTTTATTACAGGTTACTTTAATGGTAGGAGGGATGATGGCAGACTATGTGAATATGTATGTTTATGTTCATCTGTTACAACTATGCTAGATAATTTGATAATTTTGCTTACTAGAACCATACTCTGGCGACTTTTTTATATTTGCTGCGTTAGTTTCAACAACATCTTCTTTCTTCCGATTCTTCCTACATTGCACTAGATGCATCCTCTATCTCCTTGCTTTTTACTCTGCAATGTCAGATGTCACTCTCATATCTTCAATCTATCTATCCTCAATCTTTTCCCTTAATTGGATTTCTGTGCAAAATGAAAAAGTTGCTTAAGACAATAAAATTACTAATTCTACTACTACTGCTGCTGCTGCTATTACTACTGCTGCTGCTACTGCTACCACTAACCATTACTACTGCTGCTGCTGTTACTGCTGCCGCTACTACTAATAATAATAATGTTAATAATAATAAAAACACATGGCTGCAGGCTTATCAGATGCACCTGGATAACACAGGCGCCGGTGGAACCTCTACAACTCTCATTCAACCCATCCAGTGCAGACAGCCCAACTGGGAGATGGTTGCCGAAGTTGTTAACCTCTTTAGCCAAGTGTACAGGTACATTTTTGTACTTTTATCTATAAAAATATGGTGATGGTTATGGTGGTCATGGTTATAATGATAATGGTTTGGTGATGATGGTTGTAATATTTGCCTTATATCTGCGGAATATTATATATATATATGTATTTATATATATGTTTGCGTGTGTTTGTGTCTGTGGTGTGTGTGTGCTATTCAGTAGATTAGCCAATCTATCCAGTGAACAGTATAGATAGATATTTTCAAACTAATTCTTCACTCCAGGTCTCCGAGGCAATGTAGATTGAGGTACGAAATGATCGTCCTGCCCAGAGAAGAAGGTAGGATTCCGATGGAGAACAACCAGAAGAAGATGAAGAAAGCAAACAAGGGACTTTATAAGGTGCCCAAATCTACTCACTACTCACTCCACAAATTTATTTATTTTCATCAATGTTATTTAATTTTACAATATAAGGCAATACAATTTTATTTGACTTCAAAACAAAAATTTATTTCCTTATATATGTTATGTTTTTATCCTCTTATAAATTTTTAAATTTATAAGAGGATAAAATTTTTTTTTCTATAAATTTATTAGCAGACAAAAAATAGCAGGGCCATGAAAACCGTGCAACTTTACAGTCAGGACAATAACAAGTGCGGGATTTTTTTCTCTGAAGATTACTACCATCGTTGTTTCATATTAAATGATGTTGCTATGTTATATTTTTTATATAATTATGGTATTATTAGTTTAGTGGCAATGAGTATCTTCACTGGTTGATTATATGTTAGTTTTACATGAGTTTTCGTAAGTTTCGTTTATTAGGTCAGGGTACTCCAACTGCAGTTAAGACCATCTTCTTGAAAATTTCCTCTGAGTTTAATTCGCCCAGAATTAGCTGAGTTGAATCTGGGCTTATGGTGTTCTGTATGTATGACTTGTTGCTTTGGGTTCTCTGGGTTCTTATTAATCTGTTCTTATATCTAGCGTCATTCAGAATCATTATTTCTTCTTGCTCTATACCTCGTGGCACTAAGAAGGTACACTGCACGCACGTGTTTTTGTCCAATCTCCATTGTCATGTCCACTATCTAAACCTGTACAATGTAGCATTTCCATAACATTGGGGTTGGAATAATAAAAATTTTAATACATAATGGTAACTGTAAAAATATATTGAGAATGATTAATAATCATAATTTTGAGGCATTTAAATATACGGTAATGGCGTAGCATAATTTCGAATCGCAGTGTTCGCTAATCAATTAATTTTAATGGATCAAAAATGTCTCAACTGTTGGTTTAGCATTAATCCTTACTGCTAGATTTGTGCTGTTGGATTTGTATTGTCGCAAATGGGATCACTTTGAAATAGCGCCTATCTTGTCAGTTATGAAAAACGCGCAGATGATATTAGCATTAGTTGGTGCATTCATACATTTCTCGAACCACATAATTGGCACCAACCTAACATACAGGTCTTTGTCGAGTCAGCTGATCTCGAGGTTCGAATCCATGAAGGCGCTGAACATCAAACGAGCTGCAGCTGCCAGAGCCAATCATCTCAAAAATCAGGCTATCATTATCAAGAGTGCCAAACAGGTTCGCCCATTCATCTCGTCGTTGGTGCTGTTATTACTCTACTTTTTATTGCTTTTTATTTCATTATTATAACAACGATCCTCACTACCTAAATTCTTTTGTCATTTTTCTCTCCATATAACAACCCAACATTCGACCATTGTGAAGAATTCCAGGCAGGTTTGTCTATTCATCTTCTTTTTGTACTACTTTTTATTGCTTTTTATTTCGTTATTATAACAATGATCATCACTATCTAAATTCTTTTGTCATTTTGCAACATGTAACCACCTAACATTCGGCTAATTTTTCAACTAACAACTGACCAATCATTCCACAACCAACTGACCAACCATTCCGCAACCAACCGACCGACCAACCATTCAACTAACAAAAACCGACCAACCATTCAACAACCGACCAACCACAACCACAGCAAGCGATGGTGATGGGCGAACATAACATAAATTACGAACAACCGATGACTCCACTACAACTCGCCAGTCAGAGAGTTGAACGAATGGCTAAGGACCAGTTGAAAGAAAAGAAGCCATTTGAGAAGATTCCCTCTGCAATTGCAATATCATTGGTCACAATATTTTTACTCCATCTCTCATCTCGTTATTGTTTATTGTTGGATTAATTACAACATCATTACAATATTACAACATTAATAACATTTTTATGAGTTGTTTATTTGAATTGTTTCTTTAGCTATTTTTTCTCTTTTACAGGCGCAGCAGCAGCATCAACAACAACAGCAACAGAGTTTGCAACAACAACTCCAACAACAGCAGACTTTGCAACAGCAGCAGCAACAACAGCAGCAGCAACAACAACAAACATATGACGTCAATGGAGCTACTTCATTGCCCGGCAACACCTTGACGTTGGCAGGCATGTCGATGGTTGTACCGAACAATCAACTTCGAATGGTTGCTGGCCAGTCTAACAGTCCGGTTATAATCCAGCAGTCTAATATAATCAATCAGCAACAACAGCAGCAGCAACAGGTTATATTGCAAGCTGGTGTTGGGCAACCTCAGTTGTTGATGGCGACTGTTAGTACTGCAGCTAGTTTCGATCCTAGGCAGCAGCAGCAACAGCTGTCTATTGTGGCTGGTTCCAATACGTTAATTGGGGTAAGTCTGTTTGTTGTATTCTTGTTAAAAATTAGAAAGGTTGAAGGTGATTTTTCCTATGCGTTACTAAAAAGCATTGCATGTATCTCATATGATGAGCAGGGACCTTTCTTTGCAAAGCAGAACCAAGCGTCTTTAACATTATATCATTAGGCTGCTCAAGTTATTTGAATTTTAATGCAAACTCACTCAGTAGCCAATGTAATTGCTTTTGGAGAATATTATAAGAAGTAACAAGCAGCTTATTTAATATTTGTTGCTTGTCACCTGTTGTTTTTTCTGCCAGGCTGTTGGTTATATATTAAAATGCATTTTATTTGACTATAGAATTTTGATTAAAATTTATATTCAATTGTTATACAAATGATTTATAGTTGTAACAATTGCTTATTACTAAATAATAATAATAATATTAATAATAATAATTCAAGTAATGACAATACTTTTATTTTAGCAAAAAACAAACAGGACAAAAACATATAACAAAAAGCACACAACGTTGATGCAGAAAGTGCCACTGGTCAGTAATGTGGTCGGCACTTCCAATGCAGTGCCTTCGGTTCGCAGTCTGTCCAACCTCGGCATTGTTGTCAACCAGTCACTTGCTGGTCAGCAACAGCCAACATTTGTGGCTGTTACAAAGGCTGCCGTCGTCAGTACGGTTGGTCTGTTGGTCAGTCAGTTATTTTAATTTCATTCTCGTTTTAAAGTTTGTGAATAATTATTTATTTATTAATTAAAGTTTAGTGAATAATTATGAATTAGTCAATATGTCACCGACTATCCAGCCTACTTCTCTGAGTCCTGCAACGTTCAAGGCCATCAGGAGTTTGAATCCGGTCGTCCACCAGTTGACCAACACGCTAACCATCAATCAGAACAAAACCGCTTCCAATCAGCCCGGCACCATTGCTTTCCCTGCTGGTAAGGAAATTGTTGTTGTTGTTGTTTTTATTATTGTTGATGTTTTTGTTGTAGTTGTTGCGTTTTTGCAGTCATTTTTATTTTCCAATATTACTATATCTGTTTTATGAATCTTTACCTAATAACTTATCCTGGTCATTTGTGTACATTGCAGGTATAATACAGCAACAGAATATTGGCAACGTCAACAACACTAACAACAACAACAACAACGCTAACAATAACAGAATGCCATTGAGAGGTGCAGGACAGCTGCAGTTGAGCCAGAGACTTGCTCAACAGAAGACAGCCTCATTGCAACAAAATCAACAGGTTGATATTGCTGTTGATGAATGGAAGGAAGGATAGGTGGATGAATTCATGATAAACGAATGAATAGGCTATCGATTTGATAAATAAATTGATTGATTAGACGACGTTTAATTAGTTGATCTACAATTTATTCTCATTTATTTATACCAAACAGCAATAAAACAGTTACCACTTACAATTAACACAACACAGGCCAACCTAGCCTCAAGTCTGGTCAATGCTAACTTTCCCAAGCTGGCCTCCATTGGTCAAACAATTCCCGTTAAGGTATTCCAGAGTTTGTTTTTTTTTTGTCTAATATTTCTTATTGAAATTTTCATTTGAATTGATTTTCAGAATACACAGCTTGTATTGAAGAGGCCTCAGCAGGTGCAGACAGCAGCGCAACAAACGCAGCAGCAGCAGCAACAAATGCAACAGCAGCAGCAACTCAACAGATTTGCAATAGCAGCTTCGGGAGTCGGTGCCACGGCAACACTGCAATTGCAACAACTTCAGCTACAACCAAAATCTAATGTAAGATCGCCATATATTTAATGTTTTTTTTTGTTCTGTTCAGAGTGTGTTTTTTATTGGATTCTATTACTATTCTTCCCACAACTTTTCTTTCAATCCTTTTACTTGCTTTCACCATTAATCTACAAACAGCTACTGGAGGCCATTCAAATTCAACAACAACAACAGCATCAACAGCAGCAGCACCAACAAACAAACCAACAGAACAACAACCTGCAGCAACAGCAGCAACTTCCTCAGATCTTTGCCACAAACATCATCAAAGCCATATCAACTAATGGAGCGTCATCGTCATCACCTGCCATCATAACGAACGTCAACAACCAAACTCCTGCTGCTGCTGCTGCTTCATTTGCATCAAAAAATCTACTGGCTGGTCTGTTTACATTTGTCATTGTATTTTTGAATTAGTTTGTATTTGTGTTTCTCTCTTTATTGATTTCAAATTCTTTTTGGCATTTTCCTTTACAGCCTGAAATATTTCTCAAGGATGTGCACATTTAACTAAGTTATAACCAAGTTGGATATGTTTTCCATCACAATAAGCTTACTCATAGTTCGTTCAAGAAATATTGCAGTAGTTGGTTGGTTGGTTGGTCGGTTGGTTCAGTGGATTGAAACCATCTGCTATCCAGTTAATGCCATTAAGACCCAAATTTACCAAGTTCTTTAGCAATTAAATAAACTGTCTTTGCTGAATAATGTTAACAAACGACGAATAATTACTCCGTTATTAACCAGAAATACGTATAGAAACGTTTGAGCATTTATGGATGAACTTTTGTCATTATGATCAGCATGAAGATAATTACGACTTTTGCAACATTCAGGCAAGGTAGTATCGGCAGCAACCACACTGAGGCATCCACAGGGTACAAAACGACCGACGATAACTGCAGTAAACATGCAAGGCCAGCCAAGTCGGACCCTTGGTGTCGTTGGTCGGTTAAGTTGGATTATCATATTTATTATTCATTCAAGTTAATAATCTTCAAATTATCATCATTATAATTTGCTTGTACTAGAATTGCCTAATTAATTTGAATTAAAATAGCTAAACGAAATCGCCAATCACACAGGCCTACAACAAGTTGGCAAAGCAGCTAACTCAACAGCAGTGTACCAGCAGCAAGTGCAGCAACCAAGGTTGCTCATTCAGCAGCAAGGTCAGCAACTGTCAGGAGCTGTCAAGCAAGCTTTACCCGCTGTCCAACTACAACAGGGAGCTACAATACTGGCCATGACTCACCGGGGACCTGCTGTCAATATCGGAGCCCTGGCTAATCCCATTGCTTCTGGTTTGTTCTTTTTTAAAATTGTTAAAGTACATATTATGATTTAATAATGTCTGATAATTTAATATTATGATTTAATAATATTCATTATATTGCCAACTTTAGGCAACATAACAATTCCTCTGGCTCCGCCATCACTCTCTCAAATAATGGGCTCTTCTATAACAGGGGCTACAGGGCAAGTCAGAGTCTCCAAGCAGATGTTGAGTCCGAATAAAATTCCGCCATCAATAGTTCAGCATATCACTGTTCGTACCCCACCGACTGCCGTACAGATTTCACAACAACAGCATCAGGTTCTGCAGCAACAACTAAAATCTAACGGACAGCAGCAGCAACAACAACAACAGCCACAACAACAGTGATGACGTTGTATATACATAACAACAATTTAGTATATACTTATTATTATATATATATATATATATATATATATACATATGTGTGTATATATATACCTCCTCAGTAGATAATATATAAATGTATGTGAAATGAATAACACAGACTGAACCATGTAGGCACGCAGTGATAGAACTTTTATCAGTGGCGTGTATTTTTTTTAAACAATAACTTTTTTACCGATAAATAACGTCGTATCTTCAGTTGCGTTCGCTAGTGGCTAGCCTGTAAGTAAAGTTAAGTAAGCTGGTGTGCTTTTGATGGAGTTATCAGCAAAGTTGGGTTTATTTTTTTAATATTTTGTTGTATTTTTTAAACCTATTGAGTGAATGAACTCGATCGAAAATGCATACACTATCTGATTGGATAATATAATAAAATAGTTGTGTTATTTGAGAGTCATTGCAAGATTTCGGGGTGTTATATCGTTAAAAATGTATTTTTGTTCGTCGTTTTAGAATATTTTTCGAGCGTGGATCGCGTTAACGTTTCACTGTATTTAATTCATGGACACAACAATAGTAACAAAACTATTGTTTAACAAGAGTACAGGCGTAGTCGTGGTGGCCGAGTGGTTATGGCGTTTGACTCGAAATCAAATGGGATCTTCCCGCACAGGTTCGAATCCTGTTCACGACGTCTGATTTTTACTTTTTATGAATAATATTATATTTGTTCTTTAAGTACTACAACTAATTTTAACTATGCTTTTAATTGATTAGTTTTTTTTTAATTTTGCGTTGTAATGAAAAACAACTTCGAGAAACAAAAAAAATTAATTTAATTTCAACCGAAACTTTCGTTTTAAACTTTAAAAAGACCGTTGATATTAAATTAATAATATTCGCTGTAAAATATAATGTACTTCACATTATCTGAAAGAAAGTACAATAAGTCAATCATATTTTCTGCAGCAGTCCCTTATCAGTGGTTAGTAGAACTTTCTCGCCTGTAACGAGCAATGTGATTCGGTAATCTTAAACTGCATATGTCTTCATCATATATGTATAAAATAAAATTATTATTATTGTTATTATTATTGTTGTTGTTATTGTTATTGTTGTACTTTTGTGAGATGGCTTCAAAAATTTGAATTATGAATTATGTCATGATGTTTCTTGGTGCGCAATATTAGGAGCAACTAAACAGACTCATCAGCGGATGGTAGCTAAGACTCCAAATCATTGATAAGATATATCTATTTATCTGTATCTATTTGGTTATAGCAGAAGATATATCTATTTATCTGTATCTACTTAATCAACTTTAATAACCACCTATAGATAATAATTGTGTTGTTGTGTTATTACGAATATTTTTATATTTTAGAGGTTAATTGATCTAGTTACGCACCTGATTTGAATATGACGGTTGCCCCTGAAGCATTCACCAGACAAGGAATGCCGTACTCCCTGGCCACTACTGCTCCTGTCATAGGGGTCAGGGGTCACGATAAAAATATTATAACAATTATGAAACGGAGTAAATAGATATAGTGTGCTAAATGAAGATCAAACCGTGTGACAAGAGTCCGCCTATTTCTGTGACCAATCCAGCGATTAGTGGGAAGTAGGGAGACCACCCAACGTCGGTGAATGGTACGATCAATATGTCGCCGCTCTGTAAGAAAACATTCATGTTAATAAAATATTTATTAGTTGATTAATTAAATGAAAGCTTCTATTTAAACAAACCTTGATGGAGTTGGCGTCTTCTAAATTTTTAACAACTCTAGCAGGTCCCTCAACTTTTCCTTGGCTTACCGGAAAACCTATTTCGAAATTGCGCACATTACGGGGTAAAAGTAAGGCATAATAATATTTTATAGAGATTATAAGAACGTGATAGCTTGCTACGTACATATAGACACCTATGTATTAAACATGCTGAACAATTATGGACAAACCTAGTGCACTACTTATAAATATTTGAACCACGCGTTGTACCTTTCACGGAAACAGCGTTAGTGATGTTTTTGGTCGCTTCTTTCTGAGTCATCTGATTGGTGATGAGAGGATGAATAGATAATGCATTTGGTTTTTTGAATAGAAATGAGTTTAATAAATCAAATTACCGGTTTTGGAGGACCCCGGAAAACCAGGTCGAAATGATGGTTTTGTAAGGTGGGAAACACGGATCTTCTTTTGACCGCCCTTAATGGATTGTAAATTAAATAAATTTACCATCCAACAAAGTTGTAGCAAACGAATAAATGAATGATTTTATTGATCCAATAACATCTCTCAACTGTTCAATACCTTCTAAGAAGTTTAGGGCAGGACGTGTCTAGCAAGACGCCGATCTCGCGGTGCGTCAAGAAAAATATTAAATCAGAATCGGGCAATCTACCCTGGTGTTTTATCATTTGAAATTCTAAAAGACTGAAAATTGAGTTAACGACTTATTTGTTAAAATTGATAAACATCCTACGTCTTCCCCATTGACATCTCACCACTACACGTAAACAAACCTCCTCGACCATCAGTCCGGCCAGAAGTTTGTAGGCCTGCTTGAATTTGTACACGATGCTGACGAAGACGCTCTTTAATTTTTAGTTAATGAGTATTCAAAGAAACAATGCAAATAATATAATGTAACGTTGAAATGAAGTGATGCCTCAGTTTATTAAATGATCAATTAAAATATATAGTCTAACATGAGATCACCTTTGAATTTTCTCTCAAGGCGACAGACGTCTGAGCTTTCTTCAATGCGTACTTGAGAAAAATTCTGGTTTGGAAAAAATATTTTTTGCTGCCGAGTTATGTAAATTGTCGGTGGATATGGTGTTAAACATGAAGGATGATACGTTTGACTTAAAAGTTTGAGGTCTAATCATTTTTGACATCTTCTGCTGACTGGCCAGTTTTTGAAAGTTCTCCAGTGATTATTTTTTGTTTGAAAAAGCAGTTGTTCAAAATCTTTCAGTTTTAAGGATATTTAATAACATAGAAAGGTGAAAATGTTTGGTTCAAACTCTAAAATAAACTCTTGAAATAAAACAATGCCGGTTGTAAAAAAATGTGACATCGAATGGGTTGAGGGTATAACACGAAAGAAGACGTCCATTCTTCCACGGACTACCACATACAAGTGTCATGATTTTTTATATCGAACATTCAAATAATGTTTTGCAGATATCTTAAAAAACTATTATCAACAATTTGAATTTACTACACAAAGTACATTTATATTATAAGTTTAAACAAAAATTATAATTAATTAGCAGACGAGAAAAGCCTAGCGAAAAATTATAAAAATAAATTTTTTTCGCAGTTATTACTAAATTTCAAACATTAACACAATCGACATCATCACATTAAACACCATCATCGTCGTCATCATCATTATTTTCGCCATCGTTCACATCATTGTCACCATCATGATTATTAAACAGACTTTTTGACGAACGAAATTCTGGTATGTAGTTGGTTGATTCGTTCATCTGCACTCAGATTTTCATCAGTTGAACTGATGGACGGACTGGTTTTCATCATCATCTGAGTATATATCATATATATATATACATTACATATGTATACTGTAAGTGTGCGCGTGTATGTGTGCGTGTGTATGTATGTGTTTAATTGTGTGTGTGTGTGTTTGATTGTGTGTGTGTTTGATTGTGTGTGTGTTTGTGTGTATGTATGCATGTATGTAACCTGGAGCACACGGACCAATCTTTCCGGATCATCTTTCCATGACTTCTCTCTGAACTCAGACTGCACATCAAATCGTCATCATTGTACTCATTATTTTCATTGTACTCATACTTCTATATCATCAAACGTCATCACTATTGTTTTTCATTATCATCTTCATCGTCATCTTCTATATCATCATTATCTTCATCATCATCATTTTAATCATCTTAATCATCATCAGTATTATCATCATCTTCTTCTTCATCAATGGTTCAAACTTTATGGCATCATCTTCACCACCGTTATCATTATAAACATCATTATCATCATGATCCCATCATGATAATCAACATCATTATCGTCACAACTAGGATCATTACACTTAACATCACATCATACTGAGAGCACTATCACATCCAATACAATTGTCACAACTGGCATAGCCATCATCATCATCTCAGCTACCACATCATCATCACAACCACAAATACCACAAATACCAAATCATCTCAATTATCATCAACACGACCGCCACATCATTATCAGCATCATCATCAGCATCATCATTATCATCATCATCATCATGAGGGGGGCATACCTCCCTGACACAACGGTGACCATGCCTGGCGAGGAACACGTCGAAGGCACTGCCCACTGAACCACTGTCCACTGATTTCAACCAGTGTAACAGTTTCTGTTGTCGTCCATAATAACAATAATAATAATTATTATTATAATAATAAAAAAAAATTATAATAATAATTTTAATGGTTATAATAATAATAATAACAAAAATAAGAACATTAACAATAATAATAATAATAAGTAATGATGCCACTACTTCTATGACTGCTGTTGATATGTTGCTGCTGCTACTTCTATTGCTGCTGCTGCCGATACTACTACTATTACTATTCATACTGCTACTATTCCACTATTACTACTACTAAATTGTGTCGGGAATGGCGAAGATAATGATGAAAATGTAAGGAAGAGTGGTGAGGTCAAGACGACGACGACGATGATGATGAGGATGAAAATGATGGTGAGGAAGACAATGATGATAGTGACGAAGATGGTGATGGTGATGAACTTGATGGTGAGAAAGACAATGATAATAGTGACGATGATAGTGATGATTGCGGCAATTGTGAAGGCGGTGGTGGAAATGATGAAGATGACGATGATGATAACGATACCAAGGGGGGTTCGTCAATAAGAGCTTTTGGTCTTGGGTGGCAGAGAAGCTCCTTGGCGTATGACTGAAAATAAAATTAATTCATCATCATCTTCATCACCACTCAATCAATCAATCAGTCAGTCAGTCAGTCAGTCAGTCAGTCAGTCAGTCAGTCAGTCAGTCAGTCAGTCAGTCAGTCAGTCAGTCAGTCAGTCAGTCAGTCAGTCAGTCAGTCAGTCAGTCAGTCAGTCAGTCAGTCAGTCAGTCAGTCAGTCAGTCAGTCAGTCAGTCAGTCAGTCAGTCAGTCAGCCAGCCAGCCAGCCAGCCAGCCAGCCAGCCAGCCAGCCAGCTAACCAGCCAACCAACCAACCAACCAATCCAGCCAGCCAGCCAGCCAGCCAGCTAACCAGCCAACCAGCTAACCAGCCAACCAACCAACCAATCCAGCCAGCCAGTCAGTCAGTCAGTCAGTCAGCCATCCAGCCAGCCAGCCAGCTAACCAGCCAACCAGCTAACCAACCAACCAACCAACCAATCCAGCCAGCAAGTCAGTCAGTCAGTCAGCCAGCCAGCCAGCCAGCTAACCAATCAATCAATTAAATTTATATAGACCTATCATTATGGAGATGATATATATCATCGTCGTCGTCGTCGTCATCATTGATGCAATAATCACTCACCAGCCTCATTACTTTTATTACAATTCCACAAAATATTGACATCTGCACTATCGCTAAACTGATACCAATGCACTTATTCCCAACATTCACAAACTATTCAAACCTAACAACACGTTTATCAGAAGAAGCAAATATATAAATATCAAATAATTTAATCGTAATAATTAATTAAAATATTTATATATTTATATTTGGACTTTTCCGGAACTACTAAAAATAACCTCCATTTCATAAGGCACGCCAGCACTTGTGACGTTACCACACTTGGCCAGCAGGATGGACATGTCCGAGTAATGCTCAATCGTCCATTCTTACATAATTATATGAACGATTGTTTAGGCGAATGGATGAATTATTTAGTGCATGAATGAATGAAAGAATGAATGAGTAAATGAATAAAATAGTTAATGAATGTGTGAATGAATGCGGATACAATTAACTAAACTGAATGAGTAGATGATTAACTGAGTGTTGAATGTATAAAAATAAATTTTATTGAAATAAAAAATTGTTTCCATTAACAAATTTATTTATTGGATTAAATCAAACAATTTGTACAAAAGAAACAAATAAGGGGATTGGATTAGCGAGATAATTATTTGAGTGCATTAATGAATTAAGGAATGAATGAATTAAGGAATGAATGGATTAAAAAATGAATGAATTTAGAAATGAATGGAAGAATGAATGAGTGAATTATTTGACCAACCAGTTTGACCACTAGACAATATATTGAGAAGGACACCACTCCATACAGCTGACGCACTGCTACAAATGATGTGGCAGTGGAGAGCCTTCGAAGTTTTTTATACATTCATTCGTAATTCATTCATTCATAGTTTATTCATTTACACAGAAATCTTTCATTTATTCAATTACTCTTTCATTGGTTAATTTTTTCCTTCATTTTCATTAATTCACTGATTCAAAAGTTATAAATATGGTTTAATTATGTTGCGCGCTATATTATTCATTAGTTGGTATATTTATTTATTGGCCATTCTTTGTTCTAAGTTATAGTAGGTTCCTACCTCCTTTTTTCAACAATTTCCTTTACTTGAAAACCTAATTTGTGCAATTGTAAATCGGAAGACGCGCGAGATCCTGGTTCAAATGCGTGTCGAACCTAGTCAAAATCCTCAAGAACCTGTTAGTTCAATTGACATTTTAGTGGTGGATCTAGACAACTTTAACAAAGAGCCAGAGTTTTGAAAATGTTGAAATTTTGATGGGATAGCCAAAATTTTGACGAGGTGGCCAAAATTTTGACGAGGTGGCCAAAATTTTGACGGGATGGCTAAAATTTTGACGGGGGGTGGCCAATATTTTGACGGAGGAGGGTCAAGATTTGTGGTAGTGTGGTTGACGAGTTTTTTTGTCGATTTTATACATAACAGGGTCCTTTTTATGACATTACTTATAAAATTGCTTCCAGATCCGCCATTGAGAGGTTTGTATTCTACGTTCTGTGGCACGTGCATCGTGTTATTACTGCACCGAGCCTGAATACCACACGCTATTTTTTCATTTAAATTTTATTTTATTATTGTTGACAGTGTTATCATTGTTGTTGTTATTATTATTTTTTTTATTATTATTGTTATTATTATTATTATTATTCTTCTTCTTCTTATTATTATTATTATTATTGCTTTTTATTCGAGGACCTTTGTTTTTTCTTTCTGTTTATTCATATTTATATTCAGAATCGCCCAACAGGCTTGCAACGTGTTAACGGAAGGAGACTAATAAATAGTCTTACACTGACAAATGTAACGCACGTAACAAAGCGTAACATTAGAGTTTAATAGAAGTAAAAATAATAACAACAATAATAACAACAATAATAACAACAATAATAACAATAAGAATGACATTAATAATAACAGCAATAATAATAACATTAATAACAACAATAATAATAACAACAATAATAATAACAATAATAATAACATTAACAACAATAATAATAACATTAATAATAACATTAATAACAACAATAATAATAATAACAATAATGATGATGATGATGATGATGATGATTGTACCTCTCTGTATAGGTAGGTGTTCTTGGTAATAGTCTCGTAGACGTCTCTGGCCGACGACCCGCCCCCACGTTCGTGCGTCAGTTTGATGGAGGCGTTCAACACACGCAGGTCCATTAAGATTTTCGGACCTGCTCCTAATATCTGCGAGGTTTGAATAAATGAAGAAATGCCAAATAAATAAATATATAGAATAAACAAATGAATAAATAGTATCGTATAGAGATTATTTTTTAAGAATGAAAAAGCAATATCTATTTATATAAATTTAGACGAGTTAATCATCACGTTAAGATTAATATGATGAAATCCTGGAATGGTAGGTAGTGTTTAAGGTGCAGCCAGCGGCCATGAGGTTGAAAACTTTTGGAGGTACCACACGAAAATTTTCATGGTATTATTTGTATAATTTTTTTTATGGTTCGAGACAGTTTAAAAATTTTCTTGGTATAATGAAGTTTCTTAACTTCGAGTTTTGTAAATCTAAAGAAAATTATGTGATGAAAATACAGCAGTAGAAAACATCCCATTAGCAATAGGACAACCACACGTAAGCGTACGGATGAACAAACGAACGAACGAACGAACGAACGAACGAACAAACGAGCAAACGAAAGAACAAACCGCGAACATCCTCTTAGCATTTAACATTCGACGTAGTGGACTAAATTTAGGGTGGTAGTCACTGATTTCTTCAAGGGTGAGGTCGTCCAAGGTATGTCCCAAGATGGACACCTCACACAACTTCTTGTTACCCGCCAAACTTCTGCCTTCGAAACTTACCAGCAAGCTCTGTAGTTAGTGAAAGACGGTAGTGGTGGTTGACAATGAGGTGGTAATGGTGGTGGGGGGTGGCGATGATGACGACGATGATGATCATGATGATGAAGACTAACATGAAGATTGATGAAGCCAGTGGTTGTAGTAGATGGCGGCATACTGTCGAG
>NW_008705459.1:4147192-4163146 GCF_000326865.2 Helobdella robusta | reverse complement strand
TAACAACAATAATAATAATAACTAAATATAATAATAATAATAGCATAATATAATAATAATAAAAATAACTAAATATAATAATAATAGCATAATATAACAATAATAATAATAAATAAATATAATAATAATAGCATAATATAACAATAATAATAATAATAACTAAACACAATAATAATAATAGCATAATAAAATAATAATAATAATAACAAAATATAATAATAATAATAGCAACATGAATTGCTAATTTTATATTTACCTACTATAATTATTGTATTACAAATATCACTTACAAATCGTGATCATAAAAAAAATCAATACTTTTACTAATTTTATAAAAATTATTAATGTTATAATTATTAAATATTTTAAAATTATTATTAATAATGTAATTCTTGTGTAATTTTAATTTTTGCACATTACTTCTAGGGCGATTTCGCAGAGTTTGTAAATCTCTTCATCTGATACGCACAAACCGCGTGCGTTCTTCCTGACCTCTGTGTTGAATTTTTCGATTTTATAAATATTATTAATTTATTTTATTAAATATTCTCCTTTTTGATTATAACTTTATAAATCATGCGTGTTCATAAGATAATTTTAATTTCTTGAATAATAATATTGCGTTAATTATTACATATAAAGAGTTATGTTGTGTGCGTGCGTGTGTGTGTGTGTGTGTGTGTGTGTGAGCGAATCTGAAAAGTAGTTAGATTAACGAATATACTTTTGCTGGTTCCACTTCTGAATGAAGAGATTGAGAACTGATTGTCGTGCGTTCTATCAATGACGATTTCATCTGGGGTGATCTCTCCCGAAACCAGGGCCTTGTGGTGTGTGTGGTGTGGTGTGGTGCGGTGTGGTGGCAAATGAGTTGGAAAAAATTTGATAGGTAAAAAATTGAGAAAAAAAATTTTTTTAAATAAACAAAATGAAAAAAAAATGGGAAAATATAAAGTATGAAAGCCAAAAATAATTGAAAAGAGATTAAAAAAAATTGAACAAAAAAAATGAAAGAAAATGTTATCGTGTTAATAACTTCAATAGCGTTACTGTTGTAAGAACGGTCGTTATTACCATTGTAATCAATCATTTGATCATCATCATCATCAATTTTTTTAATCGCCACTACTATCATTCTCCTCCTCGTCATCACCACCATCATTTTCTTTATCATCACCACCATCATCTTCTTCATCATCACCACCAACATCTTCATCATCATCATCGCCGTCATCATCACCACCTTCATCATCATTCGGTCATCATCACCATTCTCTTTCTACTTTTTTTTCCTCTTCATCATCATCATTCATCATCGCCATCTTTTCATCTTCACCATCATCTTCATCATCGTCGTCATCGTCATCATCATCATCATCATGACAACTAACATTTCCAAGCCCGCATGAAACGTTGATGACCATCTGGCTGGGATCCTTTGTTACTGGATGCACCGTGAATAGGACACCTGGTCAGGTAGGTGGTCATGATTATGACAATAAGGATGGTGATGATGATGATGACTGAACTGGTTATTGTGACGTCATTGAGCTGTGATTATTGCGTTGGCATCAATGAGAATGATGACAACAAAAAACTTCAAAATTAGATGAGTGAGAGAGAGAGAGAGAGAGAGAGAAAGAGAAAGAGAGAAAGAAAGAGAAAGAGATAAAGAAAGAGAAAAAGTAAAAATGAGAGATAATAAAAAAATTGAAATGAGTAAAATAACGATGAGGACGATGAGAATCATGATGAGAATCATGACGATGAAGGCGATAAAAACATTGATGGTTAGGATAAAGATGAGAATGATGATGATGATAGGGATGAAAATGATGAGGGTGAGAATAAATAGGATAATGATGACCAATCAACCTGAGGTCTCAGCTTCCACCATCTCTTGAATGACCACTCCAGACAACGTCAGTATGCTTTGCCCGTTCATGCTGCAACCAATCAAATCATTCCAACATCATCCACATAATCACATAAGTCATCATCACCTTCATTTGTTTCATCATCGTCATTATATGCGTGGAAATTGTTATCAGTGTGGCGATAGTGTAGTGGTTAAGACGTCTGTTCTGCAGTTGCACCGACCGGGTTCGTTCGCATAGAGATCCCTGTCCATCTTACGTGAAATGTGCGTGCGCGTGGTGCTTATAGTGATTCCTCTAGTAATTATTTTAAAAATTATTAATAATTATAATGAGAATAATAATAGTAATAATAATAATTATACTAATCACGATCATGATCATTATCGCTAATAAAGTCAATCGTTGACATGATGATCAATAATAATATCATCATCATCAGTGACATCATTATCATCATCATAACATCATCATCAACAGCAATAGCATCATTATCATCAATATCATCTTCGTTATAATAACATCATCATCATCATCATTATCATCATAACAACATCATCATCATCATCGTCATCATCATCATCATCATCATCATCATAACAACATCATCATCATAACAACATCATCATCATAACAACATCATCAGCAGCAGCAGCATCATCATTATCATCAATAATAACATCATCATCTTTTACTTCCGGTAGGTAACTGCCATGAACGAGAAACAAGATATCCAGCTGGTCAACAGCGCATTCATTATCTGTTCATCATCATCGTCATCGTCATTTTCACCATTATCATCAAAACAACCATCATCATTGTCATTATTATCGTTTTCACCATCTTCGTCATTTTTTGAATTATCATCTATATCATCGTCATGAACATCATCAACATCGTTCTCCTCAACATCATTATCAGAACCTCATCCAGCCCTTGAACATTCAAGGTCGTTTCCATGTGACCTGCCCCCGACAATTTTGTACCATCCTCACCTGTGTCACGAACGTTTTGCGACGATTACTCATCACGTGATCACATCAACATTACGTCATAATGACGTCAAAATGACAAATGCTACTGTATACTAACTACACCTAAATAATTTAGTAACTCAGTGTTCGAAAATAATATTCATTTAATACCACATTACAATGCATATACTTGCAAAGAATGCTGGAAAAATTATGTCTATACAACAACAAACAATACTTATACTTTCAATTAAGTAAAATATAAAGTAAAAATAATGTAAAATAGAGTAGAATAGAATAGAGTAGAATTCTTACCTATAGCCGATGATCGAACGGCAAATTTTTTCCTCTCGAAATCTTTGCCGAATGATTGAGCCAGCTGGTCTTTGATGATGAACTGATGATGGTGGTTATTATGACGTGAAAGATGGTAATAATTGTGATGATGATTACAATGATGACGATCATGATGATGATGGCGCCGAACTGATGGTGGCGGCGGTGATGATAATTGTGTTACTATTTTTGATGATGATGATGACGACGATGACGATGATGACGATGATGATGATGACGATGATGATAATTATAATGATGACGACGATGATGATGATGGGGTTAAACTGATGCCGATAATTGTAATAAGGAAACTTTTATTAAGAATAAAAAAATATCGCGAAGAAGATGCATAACAAGTTTCACCATCAGTTTCCTTTATCAATCTTTCAATCCATCACCGTAATTACTTGAACGAATGTTTTTATCATCATTTCCTTTACCATTGTCATAGTAACCACAGTCATCATCATCACCACCACCACCATCCTCACCACCGTCATCATCATCATTATCACCACTATTCTCACCACCGTCATTATCACCATCACCATCATCTTCATCATCATAATTACCTTGACGACATCAGCAATCACTCCCTCCCTCATAACTTGTTGGGCACCTGCGCACATCTTCTGAGTCTCCCTCACTTCCACCGATCCTGAACTTCCTGGCATCGACATCCTGCGTCTGTTGTTTGTTTGTTGTTGTTTGTTGTTGTTTGTTAGTTTTGTTGTTTGTTTGTTTGTTTGTTTGTTTGTTTGTTGGTTATTGTTTGTTGCTTGTTTTGTTGTTGATGTTGTATATATATATATATATATATATATATATATATATATAATATATTATATATATATATATATATATCTTTCAAGATATATATATATGTATATATATATATATATATATATAATATCCGATAGATATATCCAATAGATAAATTAATGAATGAATGAATTAATGAATGAACGAACGAATGAATGAATGACAAAAATAATCTTACATGTAGAGCACTTTCATCCTTTTAATAAAACTCATCGCGTGGTGATTCTCCTGATAATGATAACAATGATAATGATGATGACGACTATGATGACGATGATGATGGCTATTGTGAAGTTAACAATGATGATGATGATGATGATGATGATGATGATGATGATGATGATGATGATGATGGTGACGACGATAGAGATGGCAAAATGATGTTAAAAATTACATCTACTCTGATGTTATCCCTAATAACTTCATCAAACTTAGAACGATACGAATAAAAATAATAATAGCAATAATAATAATGGTAATGATAGAAAACAAAAGAATAATAAAAAAAAATAGAAATAATGGAAATGATTTATTTTTAAAACTAACAACGAGAAATCTTTTGAAGGCATTGACGCTGATGCAAACAGCGTTCTTCACAGAGTATTTCTAAGTGTATAAAAAATTGCTCAGTATAAGTATATAAAAATATCATTTTTAAGTATAATATATAAAAAATTACTCAGTACGTTGAGAAATGTGGTATAATCCAAATTTTAAACGGCCCAACTGCTTCCAAACCTTGTTCTGATTTTGGTACAGGAAGGCCAACTGACAGGCTTTCCCGCCAACAAAAGAGTTGACGGTGCAGAGGGGCGAGCTAAGGGGTACGACGTACTCGTCTGCCTCGATGCGGTTCAAGACCAGGAACTCCTGAAATAAAGGGGCCGGAGAGTGAGAGATCGTGTCGAACACGTCCGCTGATTTTTCTCTGTTTCGTTGTTGTTTTGTTTATTTAGTTGTTCGTTTGTTTGTTTGTTAGGTTGGTTTGTTGGTTTTGCACATTTGATTATTATTTGTTTGTTTATCCATTTGTTGGTTGTTTGTTTCTTCACTTATCTTTTTGTTGATTTGTTTATTTTAAGTTTTATTTGGTTTGTTTTTTATGTATACGTTTGTATTTTGGTTTCATTTTCGTGTTTTTTTGGTTGGTTGTTTGTTTGCAATAGTGGAAGCAGCATCAATAGCATCTGAACGTCACAGCCGATATATAAAACACGTGAACGTACGTAACTCACAAGTAGGTCATAGTGCACAGGGCCATACCATTCATGCCGTTGACCTTCACATCGGCTGTCTGGTTGTCATGATGATGATTATGATGATATTTATGATGACGATGACGATGATGATTTCTGAGATAAAATAATGATGATGGTGATAACCGAAATGGAAAAGAAATTTAACATGAACAGTGTGATGAGATATTACGTGATATGCTAATTATACAAATGACGTCACCCTGAAAATGATGTTCGAGAAGATGTGGTCAGTGTTGGGAGGCAGCATTCCAGTTGAAGTGACGTTACATTCCACTTTGTACTTAGTGCCTCCTGTTTGTTGTTCATAGGTACTCAGTGTACAAAAGTGCACCAGTAACAGTTTCAGTAAATGTACAATCACTTGCTATGTTGAAAAATTAATTTGTACGAAATTTTGATATTTCACTTCCTGATCATCTGATCATCAGTGTCTTCTAGCGGGGAGGTCAATTTCATTGTTGAGAGGCATGGTGGGGCTTTACATGTCAGGGTGAAGGTTGAATTGGTTAGCAGAAACAGTACGTAATAATAGGAAAGCTCTGCATACAGCCATAAAACATGACGAAAACGAAAAAAAATTTTTAATAGAGCCCCAAAAAGTCATAAACATTTTTTTGAAGAGGCGGGGTACAAAAAGGTAGGTAGGTTGGCGGGGAACTAAAAGGTTTGGAAAAACCGGAACTGGATACAACAATGAACAATGGCCAGTAAAAATAACATCTTTTAATAACTTGTGATAGTTTTAAATTCAATTTTTTACAATGTTTAACATTCTGAGATGAACGATTTTTAAGAATTTTCATCAAAAATCGTGTAATTAGATGTTTAATATAATTAAGTGGAAATAATTAGTTAATAATAAGTAATAATATTTTTAATTAACTAATTAACAAATATATATGATATAATTATATATTATGTTGTTTAATTAATTAATATATTTAAAATTAAATAATCAATTAAAATCACACCGGCTTTGAATACAAATTTGAATTTGGGTCGATTGTTGAGGTCGGGAACAACACCTGAGTGGGTGAGGTTGCTGGTGGTGATGGGGGTTTTCTCACCATTGGGGAAGGATACAAACCCCATGTGGTACCTGCACTCATATGACGTGTGTGTGTGTGTGTGTGTCTGTGTGTGTGTGTTTTGGTGTTTGTGTGTGTGTTTGGATGTGTGTGTGGATTTGGTACGTGTTGTGTCAGTGTCATAAATAAATAATTATAAATAATTAGTTAATATTTTAATTACTTTTTGATGAAACTCTGCCAGCAAACCACCTCCAGCTGAATCATGTGATATTTCTACGTAGCGAAAATAATAAATGTAATTATAATAATGATGATAATAATAATATTTATTATATAACAATCATATTAATAATATTATTTTTTTTTTATTTTTCTGCTGTTAAACTAGTTTTCTAGTAACGACGACATCAAAATGATACGAGTTTTACTCTCAAAAAAACATCCACACCACATAACTATATACCTATGTATACAAACATGTATGTGTAAACAACAAATATGAAACATACAAACATTTATATGTAAAACATAAGATACAAAAGATACAAAGATGTACGTGAGGGATAGCAGATACAAAACATACAAACATTGTATGCAACTGAACCATCTGAATTATGCGAACCAACCTCTGTATAGATGATCCACGATGAACAAGGTCGAGATAGCGTCAGACCAACAGATCCTATGCAAATTTACACATATCAATACATTTTTTTTTATAATTTGATAGATAGCAATTCATATTTTTCATTTATTATCTTCATCAAATAGATTGGAAGAAGTGGTCATTTGTGATTTTTTTTATATAAACCAACTGACCACCCCAAGCGCTGACCAACCGTAGTGGTTAAAAATGTTTAAATTGTTAAAAAATTATTCGAAAATTGTTTCCGATTTAATAGTTGTTTAAATGTTTTTATTTGCTAAACAAATTGTTTATTTGTTTTTTGCTGTCGATTTAGTATCATTATTAAATTTTGACACTTGGCGACTAATCTGCTTTATAAATAATGTCTGCTTTTTATCAGCCTTTGCACCATTTCACAACTAACTTAATGATGTCTGCTTTGTATATAATATAAATATATTATGTAAGTGTGTGTGTGTGTGTGCTTGTGTGTGTGTGTGTGTGTGTGTGTGTGTGTGTGTGTGTGTGTGTGTGTGTGTGTGTGTGTGTGTGTGTGTGTGTGTGTGTGTGTGTGTGCTTGTATAAAAAGAAAAAACAAAAAGCGAAGAAAGAAGAATTTTTAAAAAGTAGCAACATATTGATATTGTTGGCCTAGTATACTGAAGTTTCAAGATTTCGTTAACTTTGTAGCACCGAGTAAATGCTGCAAACCTGATTTTTAATAGGTTAACTTTCAATATCAAAAATTTGTGACCAACTGCTGAGAACTTGAGCTGTGTTAAATTCAATATTTTACAAAAATTATCTTAGTTTATATTTCAAATAATTTGGAAATTTTTCACGGCCAAATTGAGCTCGCTTGAAAAAATTTTGTAGATGAATTTGCGTTGCAAAAATTATAAGGCATCGAAAATAAAATGCTTCTAGATGCTTCAAACATTCGGAGTACATCGTCTGTATCTGAAAAGATCAATTCGTTCGCTACATTAAAGTTGTATCAGTGAGTATTGTTTTGATGTATCTCGGCTGTCTGGTTTTGCTAAAGAAAATTGTTCAAGTTTATTACATTACTTTTGGAAAAATTAACAATACACCGTAGAAACTGTTCGAGTGATCTGAAATACATGAAATTTTCATTGAATAAGAAAGCTTTGACCAACAAGCTTTGAAAGATTTTCAATTTTAATGCATCGGCTTCAAATTTTTTTTTATAAAGCCCGTCCAGTTATGATTTAAAACCACGATTTAAGTGTTAGCGACGATTGAGCAAATGATGTGCTGAGTTCGTCGCACATATCTGCAGCTATAATCTGCTTTATAGCATTTACTTGAATTGTCAGTCATATTTTAGTTGTTATATAACCAATCATTTATACAAAATTACGTGCATGAATTCAAAAGTGATGCAACACCTTTTCACTAACCGTATAAATGGTTCCTCGGTCCCCTGAGGCACATCATCAATTCCCTCCCCCTGTGCCGCACCACACCCGAAAGCTCACCCCATTGAGAATAATAAGTCTCATCCCTGTAGAACCAGCTGCAATTTTATGATATTTTAAATATTTATCAGTAAAATGATGTTTAGAATAGAGAAACAAGCTAAGTTATAATTTCTGTTAACAGCAAATTTATAGCACCCTGGTGTCAATGTTTGAAAGCAAGAGCCAAATTTTCGCAACCAGTTTAAAAAACGAAATAACATTCATCATCTAAGTACAAACGGACAAATTAACGTAACAAAACTGAAACATATCAACACAAACATAGTAAAATCATACACGCACAAATTAACGAACGAACGAACAAACTGACTCCATGACTTTATTGTATGCCTTCAACGTCCACCTCTCCTTTGAAAGAGATGCCGCCAGGACATCAGGACTCGAATCCGTGGTAAAGTGGTGCACCTGTGTTAGGGACTTCCACCTATTTGTTGAACGTTCAGTTTCGGTTTCATTTTTGAATTATGTGGGCATTTCAATCGCAATATAAATAAATTTTCATAATAATTAGACGAGATGTTAAATTCTAAGTTTGTTTTGATTTGTTATTGATCAACCTTCTCATATTTCAAGGGTTATTATTTGGTGAAACAATTGAATTCGAGACTTACCAAAAAGAAAACTTGATAGGGACAACTTCTGAGGTGCCTACATTCCTAAAATGTAAACATCGTTTATCCAATGCAATCCGTCACATCAGCTTTGTTAATAACATCTACCCTACCAATCTCAGCACTTATAACAACACACTCAACCACACAAACAACAACAACAATTTAAAACAAACCACAATAGCACATCCACAAGAAAAACTACAACAACCTCCCTAGCAAAAACAGTATCACCATATACAAACCAAAGAACAACAACAACAACACCAACAACAAAATAACAACCAGAAACAAAACAACACAAGTAGACCAACACCATTACCAACTGTAGGAAACCATTAAAAGTGATGGACCACTTTTTCATCGGTTCGATACATTCGATTCTCAGACCGCACGAATCGACGAATATGTTCCCATCCTTGGCGTCATAATCCACCCGGCAACAACTGCACCAAGATGACGTCCTACCAGGTACCATGATGAATGAGCCCACTTTCGAGATTGTGAATATCATCCAGATGTCCACCATGCACTGACTTGCGTTCATATCTGCAATGTTGTTGCAATGTGGTGTGTTGTTGTTGTAGTTGTTGTTGTGTTGTGCTGTTTTGTTGTGCGTGTTGTGTAGCTATATTCACGTTGTCTTTTGTTGCGTTTCACTAACTTTCTCTTTTTGACGATGTAATATGATGGAATAATTAAAATTTGTAATATAACCCGAAATGCTATATTTATCAAAAAGAGGAATTGAAATGATAAAAAACTTAAAAAAATAAAACAAATGAGTTTCGTTAAGTTTTGTTAAGCAAACAACGCGCCATATAATCTGTGGTGAAATTGAAACAAAATAAAACGGATAGTTTAAAAAAACGACGATTCGATGAAACAAAACAAAATATACAAAAGAAAGACAAACTCTGATTTGCATCACGTGACATGATCTCCGACAGGCAAACAAACTCCCGCCTGGTCACGTTCAAACTCAAACTGTTGCCTTCGTGATCGAGACCTGACAACTGGAAACGTTCTGCCATCTACGTATTTTTTAAGGTTATAGGTAACTTAGTTGCAGGATGTGCGAACAGAATGTTTCCATGATTTCATGGCCTGTTGGTTGTGTTGGGCTACAACATTATTGTTGTGCTCATCAAATTATTTGTTTCATCTTCGCGCCATGTTTTCACTAAAATTCGTTTTTAAAAACTTCATAAGTCGGGCTTCAAGTCATTGGATTGGTAAAATCTAACATCGATTCTTACAATATATTAGGGTGTCAAAATTCAATGTGTGTTTTTCGAAACGTCGAACAGCAAACTATTACTTATAATAACAATAATAATAATTAATAACAATCATTTTTTATTTTTATTATTTTTGTTGTCGCTGCTTTTATCATTATTATCATTGCGATTGTGATTGACTTATTTTTTATGTTGTTGTTGTCAAAAGTTGGGAGGTTACTTAATAATGAGACACAAAAATACCTAAACACTTGAAGATAAATGCTTCATATTTAATGTGTGTGTGTGATTTGTGTGTGTGTGTGATTTGTGTATGTGTCTGTTAGTGTATATTTTTTGTAGAACTTTCTTAAAAAATGCATAAAATCATATCACTTGGCGACGTTACTACAGTCACATAACACAATAGCTACTATGACATGAACGTGACATTTTCTAAGGTTCAACAACAAACAGCGTGAGAAAAAAAACATGCATTGAAATATTTAATTGTATATATGTCTAGCTTGCTGAAGTGTGATAAACACACATGCAAACACTAAAACCTTAACCTCATAAAACTTGATCACGAATATGGTTATAAACTAGAATGAGGTGTTTCATGAGTGATCATAACACATGATAACGAATATGGTCATAAACTAACATGACCAGAAGTCACGTCCTGGTCTTTTCTAGACGGTTTAATTTTTCAGAAATTGCCCAATTTTTTCGAGACAATCCCATTTGTCCGAGACAGTCCCATTTTTCCAAGGCATTTCCATTTTTCCGAGACGGTCCCATTTTTCCGAGACGGTCCCATTTTCCCCAGACAATCCCAGTTATTCGAGACAGTCCCATTTTTCCGAGACGGTCCCATTTTTCCGAGACGGCCCATTTTTCCGAGACGTGATCCAGGTTGTTGAAAAAGTTGCTCCAAACACTTCCAATTTTATAAAAATGCCTCAATTTTATAATAATTTTTAGGATCAAAAATTATATGGAAGTGTCCTGTTTAGAATTTTGTGAATGGCAGACAAGAGATTTATAGGGCGTTCATTCAAGTGCTAAATTAATAATTCATTGACTAAACCATTTTTTGCTTCTCAGCGTTATTTCAAGTAAACATCAATTTCTTACCAACGATTTTTCATTATAGAAAATAATAGTTATACATAAAAAAGTGTATATACTTATTATAATTATGTGGATTTACTTTCGGAAATAATTTAGCGGCTATATTTTGTTCCGGTTTTTTAATTTCAATTTCTAGTCTGCCAATTAAAGCATGGCTGGCTCTAAACAAAACTTCTTATGATAAAAACATACATGTATGTAAAAAACACGTTTGTGATCATATTAGCATGAAAAAAACAAGCACATGCATGCACAAAACATTGTTATAAACATACAGAGTATGAGTCAGTTAGTCGAGTTATTCAAATTACGCCGTTTAAATCAATGGTAGCAAATAAAATAAACTAGTGTGATTTATTCAATCTAATCATTTTTCAATTGTGAAAATATTTTTAAGAGTTTAAATAGTAAACTTTTTATTCATGGTTGTTTAATTGTGTATGTATGTGCGTGTACATGTGTTTGTGTACACACTTGTTTGCGTACACACATGTGTGAGTGTATGAATGCATGTAGATTTTATCGATAGGGTCGCCAGTTATTTCAACAATTTTTGCGCAAAGAAAAGCTCTGTGTGTCTACAGTATATATGTTTATGCGCGTGTGTGTGTGTGTGTGTGTGTGTGTGTGTGTGTGGTGTATGTGTGTGTTCAAGTGTGAGCGTATTAGTGTGCAGTTTTTTCAAAAATACTGAAAGAAACTAACAAATAGAATACTTTTGTAATAAGCATGTACTAGCTAGCATATATCGTCTCGTACACACTGATAATGTTAGCTTTTCTGCTGGTGAAGTTGTAAATCATTTTGAAATGACCAAATGTGCGACACAAATAACCACCACTTCGCTATACAAAATTTTTTATTCTGCAACTATTACTACTATCTACGTACTACAGTCTCTTTCCAACGTTCAACTTCAAAGATAGCATGCCTCATTCCAACCTGGTTTTATCATCCCTCAATTATTTACACCCACGAAGTTGATTTCAAATCAAACAATTTTGTGACGAGATTGAGCGTGTGTGTTAATAGAGAACATAGGAAGCATACAAATCTTCTGTTTGTGTTAAGCTAATTGAATTTTGTGTGTGGTTGCAAAAACCTGCTAACAACAACTTGAATCGAGGTGAACCAGTAAAATGATGTTATGCTCAAGGAGACTTTTTTATGACGCAAGTAAATGAGTTATCAAAATACGATAGTTTAACAAAAATGCAATAACCTTGTCTTTTTTAATCTTTGGAAAATTGGGATTGTTTCTCCGCCGGAAGTGTCGTGGATGTTCCAACCAGGCATCCTTCTCTTCACTTGGAGATCTGCAGGATTGAGTAGATGCATTGTTAATTGTAACATTATAATATTCATCAGCGGTTGAAATTGAACTGGCGAGTAAGTTCTTATGTATGTTAAGAGTTCCATGTTCAAAAGTTCGTTGCGCACTGACCAGGTTCGAATACGGCCTGTGCAAAGTTTAAAATCACACATGTTGCAGATTTTGCGACGCAAAATTTTGGTTGTAACTAAAAAAAATGCGCAGAAACATAAAGAATGTGAGACATTATGCCCCGTTTTTAGGACCACAAACGAAGTGTGCACCTCACATTTCACTTGATGCATGACACACAAAACCCAACTAACAAACAAACAAACATGCAAACCTACTAACTAACTATTTAACAACCAGAGCGTTGGAGTTGGATCAAAAATATCTGACTCCAACACTCACTCCGGACCCCCAAAAAATTTTGACTCCGAAACTCTGCTAACAACCATCCATCCAGCAACCAATCAATAAGAAACCTGAACATATAGATAGGTTCCTTGTAAATTTTTTCCCCAAAAAAGTTCTCCACAGCGGATTGTCGGAGTATTCCCCCAATGCCCATGTCCACGTGTGCTCCCGTCAGTGCTCCGTGCTTCACCCCATCCTTCAGGGGTATCAATTTCGACCAGATACTTTGCAAAACATCCATCTGGTAGTTGTCCATGTCACCGTCATTGTGGGGCACGCTGTTGTTGTTGGTGTTGACGTCGTCGTCATTGCAGTTGTTGTCGTTGCAGTCGTTGCAGTTGCTGTCGTTGCAGTTGTTGCTGCCGGTAATGATATCATTGTTGATGTAGTTGTTGTTGTAATTTTTGTCAGTGCTGGTGAATTCTTCAGTGTATGATTGTGGGAAGTTGCTGGCGTGTGCCTCCTGCAGACCCAACGTGTAGTTGATCTTGAGACGTTTGCAGCAGTAGAGGCGCAGATACACCCTAGCCACGTGGTATTTCACGAACTCCTTCACTACAAATTTTTCAGAAAAAAAAAATTAAATAATTTAAAAAAATATTAACACTGGAATAACAAATTATAAATTACAATACAGATGAAAATTATTCGAATAATGTAATAATTCATTTAATGATATAAATAATTTTTTGAAATCGAAATTAAATACATAACCGTTTGGTAGACAAAAAGCGAAGATGATGATCAGAGCAATCACACTTAGAAATATTATTTCAAGCAGCATTTTTTAAGATTTAATAAAAACAATAGTTTTGCACGTTGAAATAATGTAATTAAAACACCATAAATTTCGTCTATTAATATTATATGAAATTTTAACAACAACAACTTCAATTCACTTAAATTTCCTTTTGAAAATTGAATTTTAAAATTGAATTTACTCTAATTCAATCAATATTAACGTTTTTGTTTGTACAAATAATTGATCTGAAACAAGTGACAAGCGCATTCTTGTACAGAAACGCACGAGCCAACTGGTAATCTAATCAACAAACTTCCACTCATAAACAAAATGATAACAATAATAATAATAATAACAATAATAATAATAATAACAATAATAATAATAACACTCAAACACTCAAGGCTTTCTTTCAGTTAAGTGCCTCTTGGTTAGCAACATGCAGTTATTTATTTATTTATCATCGTCGTCGTCATCGTTATAACTGATGTCTTCATCGTCATCGTCACCGTCATTATTATTAATTAATCAACTCACATAAGTCATCGTAGTCATATTTTGATCATCATGATGCATGATAATATCATATCATTACTTATTATCATTTTTATGTCATTGCCATCCTCATTCGCCATCGATTGTCAACGTTATCATCGTCGTTCAATCGTCATCGTACATATTTGTAATCATATCATCACCTCTCATCTTCAAAGTCTGATTTGATTTCAATTAAGGCTGTTTCTATGAAACCACACACGCACACATACACACAAACATACACATACATACACACACGCACGCACGCACATTCACAGAGAGTTTATATAATTAGTTAATTTGTTGAACTTATTGCTACGATGAAATATGTTTAATTAAAAATATAATTATAATAATTATCATATTAATTTATTATCATAACTTTCCCTTATCATATCAACCGTCACATCATTATCATTTTCATATCAATTATCATTGTCATCAACGAACAGTGAACTATAATCGCCAGGTTTAGTTTTATTATATTCACCAGAGATAAGCGGTAAACATTTATTTGCGTCAAGAATGTGTTTAACATTCGGAGGAAGGCTTGGAGTTAATTTGAAAAATTATAAAGTTAGATAGATTGTTTTGTTATCTCATTTTCCTACTTTCCTACATTCCATGATGCGTTTTGTTTGCACGTTGTGGAAAATAAAAATAAAAAAATCTCCTTTTTTAGTTTTTTATTATGCAGTTCTAATCCTAACAGACAAACACGAAGAAGACCAAGTGATGCTTGAAACCATTCCTTCATAATTGTAGTTAAACTTTCCGAATCGAAAGTCTGAGAGTCACAACATTAACAATGCACATGAATTTAGTACGTCTCGGCAAATGATGCATCACATCGTGCACTCCAAACGCTGGACAGTCCAACCTGCAGTTGTTACAAAAACTGGACATGGCACAGCTGCTGACGTCTGAGCCAACTCGCCAACAGGTGACAGTTCATCACAATAGGAAACAACTTGGCAGCTGTATATAACTCAACCGACGAAGAAAGAACCAACACGAAAATTCAAATTCATACAAAACCGTCCGTATTAATTATTATTTTTATTATTTTAGTTCTTAAAACAAATTTTATGATGATCAGATTTGAAAAACACAAGATCACACATAAGGTAACAATAATGATAATTAAAAATAATATTAATAATAACTTTGGGCTCAAACAAAGAAGTCTAATCTTAATTTATTACCAGCATCGTTGCACTAACAATCGAAAAATATTTGGAATGAAAATTTACAAAATCATCAAAAAACTTGTTGAAAAGAGAACACATGTATTGATATACAGTGAATGTATATAAAGATGCAGTTATTGATGAAAATCACGGCATGTTTCGCGTTAGTTAGCTTTCTGTTTAATTTTTCGATTTTTCTAACTGCAGATCGTAAACCATTGTCAAGTTTCTCGATTTCTTGAGTTCAAAATTAAAACTTTTATTTATTTTAAGCATGGTAGAACATTTAAGCATGATGGAACAAAAAAGCTTTTATCGGCATTCCTATACCATCTTCGGTGATCGAATGA
>NW_008705459.1:4145693-4146677 GCF_000326865.2 Helobdella robusta | reverse complement strand
AAAAGACACACATAGATATATGTATATATANAGACACACAGATATATATATATATATATATATATATATATATATATATATATATATATATTATATATATATGTATATATGTATACATAAATATGTAAATGTACATCATATAAAACATTTTTTGGGGTATAATAGACTCATTTATTTAATAAACTTGCACATGTATATAATACATTTATTGTCTATGTATCTTTAAATATATATATATATATATATTATATATATATATATAATATATACAATATATATATATATATTATATATGCCATACATATGTATATATATATTATATATATATAGGTCATATATATATTTCATATACACATATAATAAATATATAGACATAAGTATATACCGTAAATACCGAATATATACTGCGTATATAAACCTGACATCTGCTGGGTGGCGAAAAATCTTCGTGTGTCGAATTAGGTGCAGTTGTCTTGGAAGGAGGTGAGTAGTTTTGTGGTGCACCAGACGATATTTTTTGCATTTTTTTCATTATTTTATTTCATTTATCGCTCGTTTGAATGATTATTTACTTTTTTTATTATGATCAGTTGTTATTTTTTAATAGACTTTTTCGATTAAAAATCTGAAGTAAGTTTATTTTTAAATTTAAATGAATAGTCAGGCTGATTTCAAAGGTTCTTCATGTTTCAAATATTCATTGCATTTTATTTTCAAAATTCTAGATTAAAATTTGAATAGTTTTTAAATTCTTGAATAATGCAATTATTTCGATTCATTATCAAATATAACTTATACATTCTGTGTGACCTTCTATAGAGTTCGATATAGAGAACAACATCGTTATAAACATCAGCCAGTTTTTAATCTCCATCAGAATCAAATTTAATAATAAACAAACGTCAACAACATTTGCTTAAAAGTGAAATTTAGTTATAAATAAAAATAATAATAATAATTAGCCATTTATTTGATTATTAAAAA
>NW_008705459.1:4143185-4145643 GCF_000326865.2 Helobdella robusta | reverse complement strand
TAATGATGATGGTGATGGTATAAATGATGATGATGACGAAAAAGATGATGATGATGATAATGATGATGATGATGATGATGGTATAATGATGATGATGATGACGATGATGATGACGATGATGACGATGATGATGATATGCTGATGATTCTGTTGAAATGATAATCCAAAAGATAATGTTGATAATGATGTGGATGGTGATGATGATGTGGATGATGATGATGATGATGTGGATGGTGATGATGATGAAAATGATGGTGTGGAAGATGATGATGATGATGTGGATGATTATGATGATAGTGATATCGGTGATGATGATGATGATGATGAAGATGATGGTGTGGAAGATGATGATGATGTAGATGATATCGGTGATGATGATGATGATGATGATGATGATGATGATGACGACGACGACAATTTGCACGTGCCATAGACAAAATTATCTTAAACCCAAGTAATTGTTTTGATCGTTCATTTATTTTAATATTCTTGCACTCACTTTATCAAATAGACCATCATCTTCATCTCATTGCTGCCATCAGTTGTCGTCCAACTTTTATTTAATCATCGTCAATTTAATCTCTCCATCATCTTAGTCATCATCATCATTGTTATCATCATCATCATCATCATCGTTTTTACATCATCATCATCATTCTTACATCATCATCAGCGTCGTTTGATAACAATGTTTAATATGTTATAAATAGTTATTATTGTTAATGTTTATTATCATTATTATTATTATTATTATTATTATTAATGCTTATTATTATAATTTTTTGTTGTTTTTATTGCGTTTTTATTGTATCAGCACCTGTTGCTATCAAAAGATTTTATTTTTTATATAAAATAACCGATACTGGCATTAGTCATTTTCGGTTATAAATATGTTTTGTGTGTTTATTGTGTGTTTGTATGTTTGTGTGTATTATGTATGTGTTATGTTTGTGCGTGCGTGCGTGCGCGTGCGTGCGTGCGTGTGTGTGTCTATTCATATTTATTATTTTGTTTTTTTAACAATATTTCATTATCACCTCTCAAATTGTCATAACTCCTTATCAGTTAATTAACCGCGTTTGCTTTCCAGCTTTCCATATTCTTCTTTTTCCATCCATCAACTGCCAATCAACATTTTTCTCTTTTATTTCATCACCAACGTTGTCACTCTCATTCTCTCTATCTTTTTTTCTATCTATCCATCCATCCATCCATCCATCTATCGATCCATCTCTTCATTTATTTATCCATTGTCACATCACCACATCATCACACCATCGTCATTAATCATCATCTACACAGTAGCAACAAAAGATTTTTGTCCCTACCAACTTCCTCACAACTCCATGAGAACTGGCATATATAACCAGCCAACCAACAAACCATCCAAACAACCAGCCAACAAACAAACGGGCAAACATACAAATAGACAATCAATCAAACAAACATACATACAAACCAACAAACACAAAAACAGACAAACAAACAAACAAACATACATAAAAAAACACACAAACAAATAAACAAAAACACACAAACATACAAACAAACATACGCACAAACATACATACATACAAAAAAACAAACAAATAAACAATTATGCATAACTCAGTTGATAAATAGAAATTACAAAAAAATTGCCCCCCCTAACATTTAAACACTTTAAAAAAGCATTCATCAACATCGTTATTTATCCGTCTGCATGATTTTGTTTGAGTGCGTGCGTGCCTGTGTGCGTGCGTGTGTGTGTGCGTGGGTCTGTATGTCTGTTTCTACATCTGAGTCTATCTGTACATCTGCATCTGTCTGTACCTTTTCTTCTATCCGTTGAAATCTGTCCGTTTGTTTGTCTATAACCATCTGCTTTTTTTTCATTTATTCGCGTGTGCTTGTTCATATTTCTTGTTTTTCAGTTTTTTTTCTTGCCTTTATCTTGTTTCTCATTATTTTATCCTTTCTCTCTCTCTCCTCTTTTAATCTCTCTTTTTCTCTCTTCTATCAACTCTCTTCTGTTTCTGTCTTTCGGGTAGAAATACATCAATAATCTAAATAAGTTTTATTGATGTTAAATTTTTATGTCTAGATTTATTCGTTCATCTCGTGCTTCCATAAACTTATTTCATCATTCATTCCTTTATTCCCATCCACTTTATTCTCATCCTTCCCTTCGGTTCGCATATTTCATTTTATTGCTTATTGAAACGTTGTCATGTCATGCGCGCACACGCACACACACGCACACACGACACGTACAAACATTCAGATAAACATAAACGTACTTAGGCATAAATTCTGTAAATGCAAGCGGGCAGGCAGAAACACACGCAAATAGACTAGACAGCCACCACACACACACACGTACACACACGCACACACACACACACACATGGATTCATTTACGCAGATACAAACAGACAGATACGTATACATATCTATACGCACACATACATTCACAAGT
>NW_008705459.1:4042483-4142874 GCF_000326865.2 Helobdella robusta | reverse complement strand
TTTTGGTAGCAACAACAACCATAATAATAATAATTATTATTTTTTTTTATTATAACTATTGCTGTTATTATTTGTTAAAACAAAAAAATATGTTTGACAATATGTGGAAGACTTAATTACTTGATTTTTTCATCTGGCCACTATAATTACCACCACCGCTTCAGAGAGAGAGAAAAAAGAATGTAATAAAAAATGAAGAGAGAGAGAGAGAGAGAGAGAGAGAGAGTATAAAAGAAAGTAAGATAGAAAAAAAAGAAAGGGAAAGAAGAGAAAAAAAGAAAAAAAAGATTGTAAAAGAGAGAAATAAAGAGAGAGAAAGAGAAAAAGAAAAAGAGAAAGAGTGAGTGAGAGAGACAGAAAAAAAGAAAATTAAAAAAATGAAAGAAAAACCCGGAGAGTAGTATGAACTGAATACACTGACTCTTAATTAAGTTTTGTTGTTGTTGCTATAATTATTATTATTATTGTTAACGAATAAATGAATGAAAAATAGAATGATTGAAAGATAGGACAAATTGATGAGAAAATCAATAACTTGTGGAATCACTGTCTGATTGGTTGGATGGATGACTGGATGAATGAACTATAAGTCAGACATTGATAAAAGGAATGAATGAAAGAATGAATGAATGAATGAATGAATGAATGAATGAATGAATTAATGAATGAATTAATGAATGAATGAATGAATGAATGAATGAATGAATGAATACATGAATACATGAATGAACAAACGAATAAATAAATAAACCATATCACCACCGCTATCATCATCATCATTCTTACTATTGTCAATCATCAAATAGAGAAAAAGTGAATCGAACCTAATTCGACCTCTTTGCATTCCAAACAATGAATTCATTTATTTAAAAATTTGCTTAATTAAAATAATAATAATGATAATAATAATAATAAAATTAACAAGAACAATAATTTGAAGTAGAAATAACAAAAATGCTTGTCTGTGTAATTAAGTCGAGATCCAAACAAACAAGACGATGATGATGACGATGGGGATTGTGATGGCGATGGTGATGATGAAGATGACGACGACGATGATATGAGGTGATAATGATGACGATAATGACGACGATGATGATGATAGCGATATTGATATAAGATGATGAATATATAAATGATGACGATGAAGAAGATGGTGATGATGATGATGATGATGATGATGATGATGATTGTACTGATGATGACGATAATGCTAATAAAAATGTGGATAATGATCATGATGATAGTAATTTCGGTGACGTCACTATTTTCAGGATGATGTGAAAGTTTGGGAAAAACCCTCTCCAGATTGGGATGGAATGCTGTTAGTTTCAGTTTCGTTTTCTATTATCATTTTAATTACATTAAAATAAAACTAATGCTGACAAAAAAGGTGATTGGGGGAACTGACGACGAATTTGTAAGATTAATAATTGGGTTGACTATGATGATTATGTTGATGATGAAAAACAAAAAATACTGATCCTGATAATCATAGTAATATTAATAGAATTAATCATAAAATAATATTATTACTTCAATTTTTATTATTTAATTTTTTTTTATTACGCAATAAATCCAGATAGATTTAACAGTTGCACATAAGAACGCCATTAATAAACGAAAAAAAATTTTATCACTGTAACAGCAAATATTCCCGCCTGTTTTTTTTAAATTCGCGCTTTTTATATTAATAATATTTTTTTCATATTTTCTTTAATATTTATTTATTTGTTTATTTATTTATTTATTCTTAGTCTTCATCTTCTTCTTCTTACTTTCTTTAAAAATATTATTATTATTGAATTCTTAGGAAACTTCCGTGATGTTCTTATTGAAAGTTATTGTAGATTTTCATTGGTTTGTTGTTGCTGTTGTTGTTGTTTTTGTTGTTGCTTTGTTGATCTGTTATAATATATCTTTGGTGTTTTCTTGCTGGCGTTTTGTATGCAATTTGAGGATCATACGCTGTGACGTATCGTAAACGTCATCATAGCAGCACAACATCACATTCACCTCTAGGAACACCTGTATTTAAAAAGAAATTTGTCGGAAATTTGATTTCGTTTGAAAGATCAGAAAATTTTGTTTGTTTGTTTTTGTTTGTTCGTTCATTCGTTTGTTCGTTCGTTCGTTCGTTCATTTGTTCGTTCGTTTTTTTTCGTGATAACGTGAATTATTTTGACGTTGATGCATTCCATATTAAATTTCTTTGTGTACTTATCTGCAGGTGATTTAAGAAATGCGTGTATGTGCGTGTGTGTGCGTGCGTGTACGAGTGCGTATGTGTATGTGGTGTGTGTGTATGTGAGCGTGTATGTGTGTGTGTGTGTGTACATGTGCGTGTATGTGGTGTATGCGTGATTGTGTGCGTGTATGTGTATGTGGTGTGTGTGTGTGTATGTGAAGTTTGTGAAATTTGTGTGTGAAGTGTGTATGTATTTTTTATACATATATGTAAATATGTTTGTCTGATGTTGATGCAGACGTATTGAAAATAAATGATTTTCTATGCTACAAATTGATTTAAACATTTTTATGTCCTTATTATTTTTCAACTTTTGTAGATGTGTATGTGCGTGCGTGTGTATGTGTATGAGTGTGAGGTGTGTGTGGTGTGTGTGTGTGTGTGTGTGTACAGTGCGCGTACGTACATCAATGGATGTCTGGGTTTGTGTTTGCAAATCGATGCCAAGTGTTATATGAATTGAATTGTTTGTTTGCATCTAGAGATCTCCCGCTCGTCATCATCTTCTTCGTCATCGTCATCGTCATTACCACATCGTCGTCATCATCGTCGTCGCTGTCGCCATCATCGTTATAATTATCGCAGTCTTATTTCCGGGTAATACTGTAAAATCAATTTTAATTATCATTGTCAGAGGTGTACCGAATAGTTAATTTAGCTATAGGTCGAGTAGCCGAATAGCATTTGATTAACTATTCGACCGAAGCCGAAGGTCAAATACCAGAAAGCCGAAATTTTGAATAAAATTTATCTTTTAAATTTAAAAATGAGAAGCTACTGCGAAAATTTTCAACTCCATCCAATTTTTTTCATTGATATAACATTCATTCATTCAGCCATGACGGTCGAAATAAGTTTCCCGCTAATAATAAATTAACAATATCTGTTTTAAAAGCAAAAAATAATGTCGGGTAGAACGGGAACTGCCACCTCTCCACATATTCCACCTTCAAAAATGGCCAATGCAAAAGCCGAACTTCAAATTTTGTCTCTATGAATAGTAATTGAAGAACTGAGTTGACCATTAAAATCAAATTCCTTAATTATGTCTGCCATCTTCGCCTTCCTTACCGTCATGGTCATTTCAAACTTAGTAAATAATAAGTAATCATTTTACTATTGACTCGTATCATAGTTTAATAAAATTTTATGAAATAATTAATGTATAAATCGTCATTTCAAAAATGAAAATACTGTATAAAACCGCCACAAAATCCCACGAAACCATTTCAATCTAACCCAGGTACAAAGTGGAGGGCAACTTCAACGCCTCACCTGACCTAGTTTTCAAATATGTTGACCCAGTTCCGTCAGGTCCCAGGAGCAGATGGGATCACGCAATCAAGGAACTCCAGGAAGTTGAGAGATTTAATCCGGTGGGTAGTGGGTGGGTTGGTTAGTTGATGGATTGGATGGTGGTTGGTTAGTTAGCTGGCTGGTTGGTTGGTTGGTTGGTTAGCTGGCTGGTCGGTTGGTTGGCTGGCTGTCTGGCTGGTTGGTTGGTTGGCTGGCTGGCTGGCTGGTTGGTTTGATTGGTAGATATCATCATCATCGTCGTCGTCCTCATCATCATCATCATCGTTATCTTCATCGTTATCAGGACTTAGCAGTGATAAGGACGATAACAAAGAATGCCTTCGGTGGTCTCATCTCGCCACGTGACTTCACTGACCTCGTCGTCAATGTCAAGAACGACAAATATTTATCAACTAATGGTGTGATGAGAATTATTATTATTATATATTATTAGTATTATTATTATTGTTATTATTAAGAACAAAATATAATTATTTCTATCATTTTAGTTATTTATCATCATCATCTTTATTATCATCGTCATCAACATGGTCGTCATCATCATTCTCATCACCATCGACCTCGTCAAACTCAAATCATCATCATTTCCATCTCCATCATTCCCATCTCCATCCTCATCATCATCACTATAATCATCATCAGCAGCAGCACTCTAATCATCACGTTATCATCATCATTACCATCATCATCATCATCATTAGTACACTGAGTGCAAAAAGTTAACACACGTTTGAGTAACATGATAGAAGTCAATTTATCACTCTGCCTATTATTGTCTGCTTGTAAAATCTTCTGGTTATCCTATCATCATCCTCATCATTACCATCATTACCACATTTTTTTTCACCATCATCACCATCGTTCAGATCATCATCTTCGTTGTCATCATTGCCGGCAAATAAATAAGTGAACAAATTACTATCATAATCATTATCACTATCATTATCTCATCATCAGCATTATCATCGTTTTTACCATCATCATCATCATCATCACCGTCATCATCATCATCATTGCCACCATCATCTTCACTATCATCATCGCCACCACCATCATCGCCATTGTCACATTTCCACCATCATCATTTTCATCCTCATCATCATCATCGTGATCAGCTCAGGGTGTGCAGCACCCATCCTGTCCAGCCTGCAGTGACTTTGTGCGTGGGACCAACCACCCGTGTGCCATCATCTGCTACCGAGTCCCTGGGTATGATGATGATAATGACGATGATGATGAAGATGATGGTGATATGGCGACGATGATGATGACGATGATGATGGTGATACGGCGTTGGGGATAATGATAGTGATAACGACAATTGGTGATCTGAGCTATATTGAGTCTCGTAATTTTCATAAATATTCATTGATGATATAGTTTGTAATGATTATGAAGGTGATGATACTGATAAAATGATGACAGAACTGACAATGATGAAAGACTTGACATTATAACATAGATGCTAAGAACATAGTGAATTATGTTTATGTGACCTTTTAACGACGTCTTTACGATGAGGACGATGATGATGATGATGATGATGATGATGATGAATGATGATGATGATGATGAATGATGATGATGATGATAAGAATTGGAGTGAAAAATAGCAAGAATTATGATAAAATTTGTGATAAAAAATGAATAAATTAATTACAAAGCGACGCGATGGTGTAGCGGTAGAGTGCTTGCGGCTTCTACAGCAGCGACCGAGTTCGACTTTATTGTTTCACGTGCATTTAACATGCACTGTTTGTTCGCTGCTGAAAGGCCTCCGAGAAGTATTAAAGAGAAAATTGTAGTAAATCATCATCAAATTATAAATAAAAATTGTCATGAAAATGATGATGACGTCATTTTTAAGGGGTGTATTAAAAATAAATAAAATGGTGATAAAAATTGTGATAAGGAATGAATTAACGTTACAAAGATTGGGATAGCAGGTGATTGGGACGATGATAAGGATTGGGATAAGAACTTTAGAACATGATGATAATTTTTGAGATGAAAATGAGTATGATGGTTGGTGATATTAATAAGAACTGTGATAATGAAGTGAAGAAAAAAAAAATCATCGAAATTGTGACACAAGATAATTATAACGATGATAATTATACTATCAATGATTTTGACAAAAAGCATGACGTCAAATTTACGTCATTTCATCAAGCTTGTTTGATTTCCTCTCGTCAAAACGTTTGACATCATCAGGACAATACGTAATTACGTTCTATCATTTCATGCACCGCACTCTTCTCTATACCTGTTGTTTCCAATATTATTGTTATTATTCTTTTTATTGTTATTATTGTTGTTATTGTTATTATTTATATTATTATTAGTAGTAGTAGTAGTAGTGATGATAGTAGTAGTAGTAGAAGTAGTAGTAGTAGTAGTGGTAGCAGTGTTATTATTATTAGTAGTAGTAGTGGTAGTAGTAGTAGTAGTAATAGTAGTAGTAGTAGAAATAATCGATTGTTTTGTTATTAAATGTGATGTTAAGCTTTTCTGCATTTAGTAGGAATAAAAAAAAAATAAATAAATAATAATAATAATAAGAAGTGTTATTATTATTACTACTATTATTATTATTATTATTATTCCATCATCAATCATTGTATTAGCGCAATGCATATTTGTTCCGGGATTATCATTGTGTTCTGTTCTTAATTATCCTGTCAATGCTGGAGAGGATGATGATATCTTCATCACCATCACCTAATCATATCAAAATACCTGTCTGTCTGTCTGTTTGTGTAAATTTGTCTGTCTCTCTGTCTGTCTGTTTGTCTGGATGGGCTAATATTTTTCTGTAAATTTGTTATTGTAGGTCTGGAATGAGTTTGCTAATAAAAAAACGTGTGATTTTGTATGTGTGCCTATGCTTTATATATAAGCATGCATAGTTCAATTCTGAAGAAGCCATGCTCAGACCATTCCCATCAGCCTTCACAACTTGAGACCTGTCTGCTAGGTAGGGCTGGAACCGCCTGAGAACATCTCCACCAATACCAAATGAAGTAGAAAGACGCTTCAATAGAATCTGGTGGTCGAGTGTGTCGAAAGCAGCACTTACATCGAGAAGTGCCAGCGATGATATGTTACCAGCATCAATGGCGTCACAGACGTCTGAAAACGTCTCAGTTATATAAAAATATATATATAGAGAGAGAGGGAGAGAGAGAGAGAGAGAATATATATAATTCTGTGTGTGTTTGCGGGTGTGGTGTTTTGTATTATGTGTACTTGTATTGTTTAACTTTTTTTTTGTATCGTACGTTATTGTGTATTTGAGTTTTGTGTTAAAGTGGATGTACGTGTTTGCGTGATCAACTAAATTGTTTGAAATTTAACACGTGCACCAATTTTCATTAGGTGTATATTACTATTATTATATTATATTTGGCATTGTTTTATCTTTTGATCGCGCACAGCATGTGAGTGTGTATTGTATATCTATGAACTTTTTACTTGTTATAATTTTACGTTTATTATTTTTGTGTTTTTTTTATATAAGTATTCTCTCTGTCTTTGTCTCTCTCTTTCTCCCTCTCTCCCTCCTTCTCTCTCTCTTTCTCTCTCTCTCTCTTTATTTGTTTACGTTTGCGTGTTTGTACGTTTGCACATCTGTTTGTCGTTTAGTTATCATTCATTATGTTTCTTCGATATCTTTCGTTTTCTTGTGTTGGGTGCATTTTATGTTTTTCATTAATGAGCATATCAATGCTTATATGTTCATATATAGGTGTTTGTTTGCATGTGTGTATGTGTGGTATATATGTGTGTGTGTATGTTTGCGTGATTGTGTAAGTGCGTCCGTATGTTTTTTATGTAGTTAGAATGTTTGTATATTATTTTTGTTTGAGAGTGTTTGATGTTAATTGTCTTTTTGATGTATTCAAGTAAGAGAGATCGAGTTCACGCAAGTTTGCAATCACCATCCACATGTTTTAAGATCATTTTCTCAAGCGATATAATTTGCTTTTGATCATACATGTAACAATGTCTATGTACCTGTGCCTGGTGTAGATGTATGCATGTGTGACGCGTATGCAAGTGCATTCATGGCATATTGGATCAGTCCTCGTGTAAATTAAATATGATTGAAATGAAACAAAGTGGGAAACATACAAAAAGGAACCAACCATTTTGGTGGCTGAGTTGTAAAATAAAAACGTGTTTTATTTTTGATCATCGTCATCATCATTATCGTCTTCATCATTATCGTCATCATCATTATCGTCATCCTCATCATCTTCATCATCATTATCGTTATCATCATAGTTGTCTTCATTGTCTGAGGAAGCAATCCGACCTACAAACTTTTTTGAGTTCATTACGATATACACATCTCACCATCATATCTATCAGAAGTTACTTCACACCTTCCAACAAACCCAAGACAGACCAGACAGACAGACAAGCAGTTCTGTCTTGAATCAACCTTTTCAGAATATAACCAAATGCATATTTTATTACTTTAAAAAAACTTCAAATTGATTCACACATCACACGAGGTATTAATTTGCCGACATCTTCGACAGGGTAGATTTTGTTTCTTATTTGACGCCCTCTTATCGTTATTCAGATGTTGCGTGAATAAAATTTTTTTGTATTTAAAAATTGTTTTTTGGATGTTTGTAGGATGAGCTGTATGTTATATGTGCCAATAGTTTAACACCACAATGACATAATAGCGTCAACATAATTCGGATTATTTTTTGATTTCATTTTTTGATTAATTAGAATGCATAATTTTCCACTTCTTAATAACTTATTGATATTATTGTGAATACCAAGGGATAGATATTCCTCCATAGATATTGTTAGCGATGATGGTTAACAAAATGTTATCGTTAATATTGTAAAATATTAAACAATAAAAATAATATTCTTATCAATTCATTCGTCAAAGCAAAATATGAGTCCATTCTTCAATTGTTCAAATAGTCTATTTATCAATCTATTCATCCATTCATCTATATATCCTTCATTTATCTATCTATTCCTTCTTCTATCCATTCACGCATCTATCTAACCATTCATATATATATTTTTCTATCTATCTATTCATCTATCTAACAATTCATCTATCTAATCATTCATCTATCTAATCATTTATCTATCTAATCATTCATCTATCTAACCATACATCTATCTATCTATTCATCCATCTAGCCATTCATCTATCTAACCATTCATCCATCTAATCATTCATCTAGCTAACCTTTCGTCTATCTATCTATTCATATCTCTATCCATCTATTTCTTTATCCATCCATCCATCAAATAAACAACAGAGAGCCACAGAAAACGAGGGTAGTTAGTTACATCCAGACTGATCTGAGTGGCATGCTGCCAAAGACCCTGGTGGAAAATGCCCTGCCCTCCAACCAGGTGGACTTCTTCGTCACCCTCAAGAAAACATTGCAGGATGACGGGCACTGGATGAACTGATGACGATGGTGGTGACGATGTGGATGGTGATGACAACTACGTTGATGACAGCTGTGAAGATGATGGTGTTGGCGATGTGGATGGCGAGGAGGGCAATGACAATTATGATGATGACAATTATTATGATGACAGCTATGAAGATGATGATGACATTTGTGCTGACAAAATTGACGATGATTGTGATGAAGATGATGATGACATTTGGGGTAACAAAGCTGACGATGATGATAATAATGATAATTTTGATGATAAAAATGATGATGAAATCGGTTAGTATGATGCAGATAGTGATAATGGCTGCTGTGTTAATTAATATGCGGGTGATGATGCACGCAACGATAACGTTGTCTGGTGATAATGGGACTGATGGCAATCAAAATAACAGGATTTTGGTATTGTTGTTGATGTTAATTATAGAAATAATATGATAAGACTAAGACAACAATGAAATTATATGATAAAAAGCTGACAACAAAATTATGTTTGAGATAAGACGACGATGATAATAATGATGATAATAATGATCCTATTTATCAGATGTTTACAAATGAGTTATCTTTTAACTAGAAATTTTTGAATTTATGAACATCTTTGAAGGAATTTTTCTACCTTACTGTCTGTCTGGTTTTTCCACACTATTCTTTCATTCGTTTACAAATGTACACACAATTAGACAATAATTTTAATTAAGCATATAATTAAATGAATAAATAATTAGCTAAACATTTCTTTAAATGTATCATGAAAAAACTAGATATATTATGAATGTACATGCATTTAGCTGCAAATAAATTTTAAGCTTTCTTTTGAAGAAAGTTAAATTTAAAAAATCTCAAGAGATACATCTGAATCGAAAATGTTGATAAATTTTGGTGAATCAATTCAGATACGAAAATATTTGATTTTTCCATTTAAATTTCTTTTCATTTCTAATTATTATATTAAGTATTAGAATAATAATAATGAGAAATATTAAAAGATGAATAATAACATTGCTTTATTTTATTATCCCAATTTTTATAAAACAAAATTTGTAAAACATATCATAAAATTAATTTGTGAACTATTTCTCCGAAATCGATCGTTGATTTATGATGATAGCCACATGACTCAAATGTATTTGGATCGCTTTGTTAGTCCTCACATACTTAGTGCGTGTTCTGTGAAACTAGATACCAATCTTCTTGCGTCTGTACTATGTCTTTTTGTTTTCTTTTTTATGGCACGTTTCAATATTACAATTTGTAATAAACTCGATTGTAGTTTTAGTAGAAGAACATGTTTTAGGAAAAAACTAAGTCATATTTTAGTTAAAGTTTAAATTTAATTAACATAATTAGCATAGTTTTATTTCTGTATGTACTATCTAATGTTCAAAATGTTTTTAGAAATATATTTTCAAATATTAACGCTTAAACTGTTTGTATCAAAAACTTTACCATTGTTGAATTTAATAAAAGTTGTTTTATTTGTTGAAAAAAAATTAAATATGTCTTTAAATTAATTTTTCTGTACATACAAATTTTATTATTCAGTTTTTTCATCAGTGAAACATTTATAAAATTCTTACGTAATTGATATATAATCAATAAAGTTAATCAATTCATGTATTAGGTACATGTAAGAGAACAATCAAATAACGAAATCATTAAAACAGATTTCAATTTTGTTATGCAACAAATTGAAGTCAAATTAACAAATTCGCATTCCAGTGTGGAATTCTTTCACGATTTGATATCATTGAGACTGCTAGCTAACATATTCAACTCGGAGCGCACGTGCGTGCATTCCATCCCATGTGCTACAGGTGCTAATGAACATTCAACAACATTCCCATCTCATCTCTTACCTGGGTTGCCTGTGTCTATATGTCTATATTGAATTGAAAACAAATGTGTGCATGTATTTGCTTAATAGAATCGTCACCCTTTTCCATCGTCATCATTATAGGTGCATACCCTTATTTAACAAAAATAACAACAATTATCCTATCACCATCATTTTAAAGAAAAATATCTTCATCGATGATCTCATTTTTGTCATTAGTTACAAATAAATTATTCAAACTTGATTTAAAAACTATAGAAAGTGGAAAAAAATTAGGCATACGCGTGTAAATATTCACTCGTGGAACATCAGCAGCAACAACAGTAACAGTAATATTGTTAGCCAGTCACCACTAAAAACAAAAATGCCAGTAATTAACATCATCAACAATATCCGCAACAGCAAAATCATCCTCCTTATTTATATCATCAGCAGAGGCAACAGTGCCAACACAACCACATCAATAGCAACAACATTTGCAATATAAACAACAACAAACATCAATAGCATTCTTCAAAACTTTGTAAACCATCTCCCCATTGAATTAATTCAGTCTTGCAAAGATCATTCAAAGGTTAATGCGATGCAATCAATTGATATTCAAATACATTAGAATCAGATTTATCTGATGCAGAGCCATATGTATATCCACTTGTTTGTATGCCTGCATTTTATCTGTATAATACGCTTTATAACATTTGTGAGTTTGCACTAAGGCATTTCATAAGTAGGCATGTTTATTTATAACCAGAACTCTTTGCATAGCAAAGCGAAAGATTTCTAAGCATTGTATATTTCGGGCAGATAAAATAAGATAAAATAAATATTGGTAGAGTATTAGACGTTAATTATCGTAATATTACATAAATTTGTAAAAAAAACTTAAAAAACTAACTATTAATCACGATTTTTGATTTGAAAACAGTGGAGGAGCATTACAAGTTGTGAAGAAAATGTCTCGATGGTCAACGTCTGGGTTAAATGAAAATTACTCTAACAACCTCAACCAAAACATCAATAACAACATTAACAACAACCAATACAAAACATGGACCGATCATCCATACAGAACTCTTTCCTCATATTCCTCTTCCTCTTTCTCATCACAACAACAACAACAACAGCAACAACAACAAAAATACAAATCCCTCCCAAGAGCTTTGCAACCGAAAAAATTTTCAAGCGAGAAAGAGAGCTGGAAGAGGAGGTCATACGATTTAACAGGCACTTCCTATCTGGACAGATACACTTTGAAGCCATACAGAACGCACTCGAAGCCTCAGATATTTGAAAACTGCTACAATTTCAATGCAAATTTTCCTAGATCAAATTTTAAAGATTTTACTGATTTTAACAAATCTCCTGAATTTGCTTTTCCAGTTAGAGAAACAACATTTAGTAAGCTATTTAAGGAATTCGTTGGCGACGACGATTACTCAGCCGATGCAAAACTTAGAGAAGAAACAAAAAATTCTGACAACTTGAAACCAACACAACAGCAGCAAGAAACAAAAATAAAAGTCAAAAATGATGAAAATTCTGTCTATCAAACAGACGACCAGAAGTTGTTTCCAACCTTCTTCTCAACCTTTCGACACAAATCATCGAGTGGCCTACCATGCACTGGTGTACCCATCCACCTAGGAACCAGCACTCACTCTCTGCCTGAATCTTTTTCAAAGGTGGTCACAGACAGCCTGCATCCAACTATTTTGAACGCCTTCAACAAGACACAAGAGGATTTTATTCCGATTTTCGATTTCTATTCATCTACGAAATCATCCAACTCCAACCAAAACAACAGCAATGACGCGACCAGTTCTAAGCAATGGACAACAAAGAATGAAAAGGACGGTGAAGATCTGAGGAGATCCTTCGAAACTTTCAATTGTAATGACGATCATCATTTCTCTACACTTATTGATAGTCGAAACGGCAACAACAACAATATTAATATTAATAATATTTCAAAGTTGCGTGAACACAGCCACGTAACTAACAACCATCCAACTAATTATTACATATCCAGTGATGACGTCCTACTCAGAAATCCTCAACAAACGAGCAAAAATTATTTAAATGATTTTAAACATCACAGAACTTCTCTTAACGAAGAAATCTTTCGAAAACATGCTCGTGAAGCGAACAGTATGAAGGCTGACTGCGGTAAAAATTATGAAGCGCATAATAATTTCAAATTATATGACAAAAGTTTATACTTCAACAACAACCCTTACGTATTGAAAAGCGGCAACGTATGGACAATACGCGTCATACCTTACTCAAGCTCCCTGACAGCCACTGAATCATGTGGTCTTGCGTCAGGAGAGAATGATCAAATGGAAAAAAATGTCTTGAAGTCAAAACAACAATTCAATCAACAACGACCACAAAGAAACCATTATCAAGAAATGTATCAACAACCACATCCTCAAAAGTATCAGCAACATTCACTGATGCAAAAGAATCAGCAGCCACCTCAACAATACAAACAACAACAACAGCATCAACAACAACCACAACAACAGCAACAACAGCAACAGCAACAACAACAACAGCCACAACAACTTCAACAGCAGCAAAAACATCAACAGCCTTCTTGCCAACAACCAGCTCAACGACAATTACCGTATCTACCATCCCTACCACCAGAGACCCAGCCAATGAGAGTTGAGCGGGGAGAAATACTGCTGGTGAAGATTGTGAAGACGGAGCTGGGTGGTCTGGGTTTTTCCATCGGGGGTGGAAGGTTACCAAACGGGGGTGGCGGTCCGATATTCGTCCGCAGGATATTCGATAGTTTGTTTTAAAATCTTTTAAATTCTTTAAAATATTATTTATTTGTTTCAATTTGAATCAATTATTTTATTTGCTTGTTTGGCGTTAAATAATAATAATAATAATAAAATTTTAAATTTTAAGATTGAAGAACAAAATATAAATAACATGGGAATCTATCTATTGGTGATTATTCAGACGTATAAACACGGACTGGCACATAATTTTAGAATGTTAAATACTTTTAAACAAGCATCAGCATCATTAGCGTCACTCACAATCCTTCAACCAACCCACTCAGCCGAGAGCAGCCGCATTCGCACGAACAACCTGATTCAACCTGGAGATGAGGTCCTGACGATCGATGGCTGGTCCACCGCGGGAATGTCTCAGTACGAGGTCTGGAACAAGATGAAGGAGCTGAAGGACGGACCGACCAACCTTCTCATTCAGAGAAAGTTGTACCTATCAGAAACAATCGTCTGAATGTTTGTGCCATTTTCTAGATTCGTCTTTCAACCCAAAGATGCAAATGCAGAACAAAAATTGAGTGATACATTTTTGTGATAATTAATTGAGAATCGAAAATTATGTAATCGTTTATGAATAAATAATCTTTCAAACTTTCAAAATTCAGTTCATTTAACAATAACCTATCACGAATTATTTCGTTTTTAAATTTAGCCTAATCAGAAAAACATTAAAACAATGTGTTGGGTAGTTATTTATTTGACAAACGAACCCAATCTATGTTAATATGATCTATGAAAGGGTAAAAACAATATGGACCATGCACTGCGCACGTCAAATAGCATTCACTATCGTGTGCATTTCCTCAGTTATCTGAGCGACTTTGTAAAGTTGTGTGTCTCATTTAAACCATCTGATATGGAAAATATTATCAACGTCCCAAAAAGGGAATGCAAAAGATGTTATATCTGATATCTTGTATAAAAAGATATATAAATAAGATATAAGTATAAATTAATTAATAAATGTATTTGTCTATTTATTTCTGATTTTAACTATTTGTAAAATGCTACATGAAAATTGACGTCCATTTTTATTTTAGTCATGCTATCATAGTGTAGGTGGATAACTCCTGATCAATCCAATTTCACCATCATTCTGCACTGGGAAATTCCAAAATAAATTTTCTTTTTCGGGATATAGTATCTAAGGAGTATTGAAAAAATTAGACCAAGTTTTCAAGTTTTAGATGCAATTGCAATGATCTGTAGACGATTTATTACACACACACACACACAAACAAACACACACACAATATATATATATATATATATATATATATATATATATATATATATATATATATATGAGAAGATATAGAGGCACCTAAACTCATTTGGGAGTCCGTATCTGCCATTCAAATTGATGCTGTAACAGTTCTGAAACCACCAGCCACTTGCACTCACGTCAGCACATTCCCCGCCCTTCCAAGCATCGTTGTCCTTATCAAATGTAGAAAATTTCATGTCCTGCATGTCCAGCCCCCCCGCCGAACTCTTCGTTATGACGTCACCACTGTCACCGTAGTAGCCACCAACGTGCAGCTTGTAGCCTTCACCTTTGTGTGGGCGTGGAGTATTGGGTCGGGTGGGTTAGTTAAATTATCAGCGCAATCACGAAGCTTTAAAACAATTCCTTAAAACGATTTAAAATGATTTCACTCACGTATGAAGAAATAAACAATAATTCACAATTACCTTCCGACTGGACTTGGAAATCTTTGTAGTGATCTGACCTCCAGAGACCATCTGTCGTCAAAACTTCTATGCGAAGTGTCGGCTTGGTGGTTGTCAGCAAGTGCATCTTTTCTAATCCGAACCAAAAGTTCTCACTTATGTTACCGAACCCTTGACAATTTATTTTTAACAATTATTATCATTATTATCATCTTTACGTGATATCAGCACTGCGGTTTTAAAATTGTGAGTATTTTTGAACGTCAAAATTTTGTTAGAAAATAGTTGTTAGTCATTCAGGCAATCGATCGATACCGTTCTTATAAGTGATCCAGGCCTGATCGAATGTCAGCCCGCCATTCAGCCGCTGTTGGATGATTATCCACGCGTTGATAACCGCTGCTGGCTCTATGGTTGATTCTATCTTTACATTCTTAATTTCAACTGCGTACGTTGTTGCTGTTTTCAAAATTTTCATGCTAATGTTGTTTCATGAAAATACTTTGAAATGCTACAATTTGAAAAACAATTTTCATCCATTCAAAATGTCCTAACAAGAAATGATATTTGCCGAATACTTAAATTGACAATTTTAGAACCAAAATTCAAAAATATATACCTCGGACAGGTTAACACATTCACAAATAAAACTATTATCATGGTTGCCGTTTTCAAATTTTCATCATCATCATTGTCGTAATCATCATCAGCACCATAGTGACCACCATCTGAAACATCACCATCTTCACAAACACCCCCACCACCAGCTGACCATTGGTGGCATTACAGTTAACAAGGGTGACCCCATCAACCAAACAGACGGTGAAGTTGTTGCACGTAAGGCTGGCATTGTTTAACGTCAGCTTGGCACAGTTCCGATAGATGCAACCATCCAACGTGAATGGTATGGAACATTCTTTCCAGGAAACCATGCCTGTTGGTGCAACTGTGTGCGTGCAAGGTATTTTAAATGGAGGTGTGTAATGTCGATGTCTTTGTGTTTTGCTTAATTGCGTAAGGTTTTGGACTATTTGTTTCATAAAATTAATAATATGAAACAAAATTAAACAATGGAATGATAGAAAACATCGAATTTTTGTGCAGGCAGCGTTGGAAAAACATTTTCCATTCTCTTTCCAAAATTGATAGATGGATGGTGTTAAAATTATCAAGATGAAGAGTGGATGATTAATTTAATAACTAACCAACATCATTACAGTTGGAGACTCCATCTAATGTTACAGTGTATACAGGTTCATCTGATGATGATGATGACGACGACGAAGATGATGAGGATGATGATGAGGAGGAGGAAGAAGAATGAGGAGAAGGATGACGATGATGCTGACAATGACAACGAGAAAGATGATGATTGTAATAATGAATGATGATCACAACAACGATGATGATGGCGATTGTTGTAGGATAAAACTGGTGAAATAGATAAATTATCTCAACGATCATGATTTTGTAACTACCGTGATTGCTACAAATATTTCCAACGTTAAAGAAAATAATGAAATCAATTATTGCAATAAAACTAATTAATTTAATTAAAATTATTAACAAAAAATATTAAAGTGAAAAAAACTTACCTTCACTGGTTTTCACCTGCCAATCAAGTAAATCAACAACATTTCATTTTTCACGATTTTTCAATTGAAATTAATGAAAATGCAAAATTAATTTCAAAACTAATGAAAATGTAAAATCAATTTCAATTAATGTCTTGCCCCTTTTTTTCTAAACATTACGCAGCAGACATCTACTGCGTATGATACGCTTAGATTTTTCTTGCATTTGAACCCAGTCATTACGACGAAGAATCAGACTACTTTGCTCGTTACACTATTTCACAAATATTACAATGAATCATATTTGTAATTGTTTATTGATATTACTTTAAAATAGCATCTCTATCAACACTCAGATGAATGTTGAGATCAAACAACCTGATAGTTGAAGCACGTGAAGCTGAAGCCGCCACCACTTGAGCCAGTAGTGCTCGATCCGTAGGCCTGAAAGTAGTTTGGATGAAGAAGGAGGGGGTCCATCATGAGGCAACGTTTCTGCTGAGGCGAGTAGCTCACCAACTGACATGAAGAAGACTTGTAATTCATCTCTGCGCATAACTCGACACATTTGATCAGTGACCTGATCTGGTAAGCTTCAACGTTCATCGTTTGGTCAACTGCTTCTATGCACTGCTGGTAGCTGCTGTTGTTAGCGCTGCTGCTGTTGTTGTTGATGATGCTGTTGTTGTAGTTGTTGAGGTTACCGTTGTTGTTGCCATTCTCGTTGTTGTCGGTAGTGTTGCTGTTACCTGTCAATTCAGTTGCATCTTGTGGCATGTAAAATTTCATGAATTGCATATTGAACATCATCTGTTGCTGGCTGTCCTCTTCTTTCGAGAGACACACAAGTATCACGAATGCTGAGATGGTTACGAGGAATTTGAAATAGTTTCGCATATTGTATTAGTAAGATTGATGTTACAATGTGCAGAAATTAATATATCCTTTACTGGATACAGATGGATGGTTTGATTTGTGGCTAGATGACGAATTGTTTCTCAACTATAATTACTGAAATGAGCGGAGAAAAACTAGAGAGCAGATATGTTGAGATCTTTATAAGGCCAGCTTAAAAGCCAAGTCAATTATTATATATTTTCAAAAGGCTAAAACTTCCATATAGAACAATATTAATCTATTTAAAGCGCATACAATTTAAAAATCAATGAAATATTTGAAGACGTTGTTAATTTTAACAACAAATGCATGCTTTTATTCACTATATAAGTGATCTTTTAAAGATATTTTTGTGCAATAGAATGATCGCCTAGACATAATACTTTAATAATTTTTTATCATTTTTATTAAACCAAAAATAGAACGAGCAATAAATTGCATTGCATGCATGAATTCATCGCTAAGTTGCATTTAACGTCAAAGTTGAGCTGTAAAAGCAAGCAGGATCGATTTAGTTCTTTGAAGATCTTAGTTCAAATTTCAGGGCGATATTTATTATTAAAAATGATAGAATTAATTTTAATCTGATTTTTCTGTTTGGAATGCGGCTCTTGTTTGTTAAATTTTATTTAATTTTGAAGATGTTTCGATTAAAATTTATCAAAAAATAATAAATTAAAATTAAAAAGCCAATTATCGAAAACGGGCAAAATAAAATTATAAATTAGCGCTGGTTGTTATCGTCATCTGCTAAAAATTCTAAAAACAGTTCTCAAGAGAAATTAAAACTTTCTAATACGAAAGGCATTTGGTTTCTGGTACGTCAATTGTAAATTCTATAGTCGTTAATATCAGTCTCTTGTCAAATTATTTGTGCGACTTAGGTTTTTCAAAAAATTTCGACTCCGACAAAAGCTTCCAGCTCCGGATTCACTCCGACAGTCTGAAAATAAAGCAGCATTTCAGGCGTTCACATTTCAAATTTTATCAATTTCCACAAACAGAATTACTAATTATTTTGTTCTTAGCCGTTCAATGATACCTCTTAATTTCCATTCAGATGAAAAACTTTATATATGATTTATTTGTAATCATCGCTTAGTTACTTGCTAATATTTTATTTATTTTCTATTTTAACACATTAAAAAGCAATACACGATTCCTAAGATTATTTTAAATACTTCCAACTTTTACAAAATCAATTTCTTTGAAATACATAAATTTTGTGGCACGTCAACAGCATAAATGAGAGATCTTACAGTTCAAAACCTATTCAATTGTCTCAAATACAACATATTCTGATAAACTTATATTGTAAAATAAATTCATATACCGTATTAAAACATATCAGCATCAGTGGTGGAAATTCATAACAATGGTAAATTAAAACAAATATTGATTTGAGCAATTTGTGCAATTATGAACTACTGATTATAACATTAATTGTCTTTTTAGATTTAATTTAATAAAACAAATGTCTGTACCTAAGTGACAATTATAATTCAGTCACACGTTGGCGAATAACAAGGGATAGTGCATCAGCTAATAGAATTTTTTCAAAGAAACTGTAAAAAATATGATACACATTAGTTTCATAATAAATGCCAAAAATTAAATTTCTCTTCAAAACTCCAATGTTGGTCTTTTTAGTTACCCTGCTGTTCACCAATTCAGCCTCACCATCATTCGGCATTGTGATATTTCGGAATAAGATTTCGCCATGAAGATGTAATATCTGTGCATGCGTTTGAAGGAATGTATCTATCAATCTATCTTCATCCCAATTCATTCACGGTGGTTTTTTAATTTATAAACTGATCATATTTTGCATTATAGAAACTACTAAATTAGGAATAAAACAAAATTTAAAACAACAGAAAACTGTGCAGTACAGAAAATTTTTGTAAATAGTTGAAGACAAAAAATGGAAAACGAGATAACATGCAACCAGCTTGGAAAACGAAAAGTTTTACACGAATAGATCAAAGTGTAGAAACTAAAAATCTTCAGACATATTTGCTAAAACCAGGAAACTGTACTAATGCGGAGAAAATTAGATGAGAAAAGTCTGAAGATTTGTCAAACAATGGATGGATGAATAGACTGCGGATGGATCGTCGGACTTAATAAAAATAGCCAAGAGTAAAAAAAAAATTTGGAAATTGGTAAGGAAGATAAATGCCTTGGCCTTAACGGTTTCTTTAAAGGTAAAAAATAAAAACATAATAAAAACGCAGTACGTAATAATTTGTATACATTTTATTTTGCTAATTTTTAAATTAAAAAATCAATTTTTTTTATAAATGAACCAAATTCAACGTAAAAAATTCTTACCTAAATTCATTTTGGGTGCCCGTATCTGCCGTTCAGATTGATGCTGTAACAGTACTGAAACCACCATCCACTTGGGCTCGCGTCGGTGCATCTACCTAAAAAATACCGATCGTTGTCGAAATCGGAAATTGAAAACTTCATGTCTTGCATTGCCAAGAATGTGGGCCTTGTCGATGTTATGACGTCACCGTGGTCACCGAAGTATTTGCTGACGTGGAGTTTGTAACCATCACCCTTCAATTGTAGGATTCAATAAGTCAACTTAATAATCGGTGGCTACTAAAAGCGAAGTAAACGTTATTTTGTTCAAATTTGTCAAATGATGGCCAATAAGTCTAATAATTAGTGTAACATACCATTCACACCAATAACAAACTCAACAAATCAGCAAATGATCTTCTGCACTTACATTCGTTTTGAATTTCAAAATCTTGGTAGCTGTCTGCTCTCCAGATGCCATCTGCGGTCAAAACCTCCTCCAAGCGAAGAGTTGGCTTGTTGCTGGTCAGTTGGTACATCTTTTCAAGGCCAATCCAATAGTTCTCGTTTACGTATCCAAATCCTTACAAGCATATCACAACAATCTCATTATCGTTGTAGTTTTTCTCAAAATTTTAAATAGTTTATTAAGTTGATTGGTTTATCATAAATTGTTTTAATATGCAGACAGTGATATTATTAATGATGCAATAGCCAAAAAAGCCAAAATGTAAAAAACAGAACTAGTGGCGGAGCTAGACAACTTTGACGGGGGTCAAAAATTTGAAAATGGGGGGTCAAAATTTTCAAGGGGGTTGCCAAGATTTGTAGTAGTGTAGCTAACAACCTTTTTATTTGCTTAGAACGTTCAATTTTTGGTCGATTTTACCCATAAAACTGACCTTTTTCTCACTTCTATTAAAAACCTCTCAACTCCTTCCCCTCTTTAGATTTGCTACTGAACAGAACTAAGCTAAAAAAAAGTTTCAAATAAATTTTGAGTTTTTCACATTTTGATGATTTTTGGTTATTATGATGGCATTTGTTTTTTTGGAAACTATTGAAATTGGCTTATTGGAAATCAAAGTTAATCGTTGTTTTGATTTTTGCCAAAAATGTTTTCATTCATTCTTGGCCTTCCTTTCTTCTTCATCGTCGCCTCATTGAAGACTTAATAAAACTGGTACTGAATGAAACGACGAGGATGAGTGATATTAATTATTCATAGCATAGAACACGATGACAAAGAAACAGTCCAAAATATACACGCACTGGCCCACTAAGAAATGTAAATTTCTTATTCACTTAAGTGAATACCAACCGCTCTTATATGCACCCCACTTCTGTTCAAATGACAAACTTCCATCTATTCTCTGCTGTATGATTATCCAAGTGTTGATGACTGCAACTGGCCCAACGAGCTGGCTGTTCATTGTTAGGTTCTTCACTTCAACGGGGATTGTCGTTGCTGTGTTGTTGAGGTTTCAATGTGAATGGTTTTGAGATTCAGCATCAAATGGTGGTAATTTAGTTATGAGTAAAATAATAAATAAATTAATAAATGAAAAATAAAATCGTAGTAGCGTTTTCAACTTTTCACGTCAATTTTTGGTAATTTAAAAAAAATATTAATGTAATATATCATCATTATTATTATCATTATCATTAACTCTGTTATTAATGTTGGTTTATTAATACGTTGTAATTTTTATGCTGACAACATCACCACAAAATCACCATTATTTACAAACCTCGCCAGCTAACTACCAGCCACCTTACGACTCACCATTAGTGTTGTTACAAGCCGCCAACGTAATACCGTTCACCAGGCAGACGCTGCTGTTGTCGCATGTGACGCTTCCGTTCTTGAGAGTCAGTGGCGTGCAGTTGTAGTGCAGTCGACCATCGAGGGAGAATGGTATGGAGCAGTTGGTCCAGTGCACCAATCTCAAAGAAAGTACTGTTTCAGTTTGTGTGTATGTGTGTGTGTGTATGTGTGTGTGTGCGTATTTGCACATGTGTGTATTTAGAAATATGAAAAATATGTACGATTATGATTGATTATATGTTTGTTCGCTCATCTGTTCGTATGTAGACGCGCATGTGAAATGAACAGGAACACCTAGCACAAAAAACGTACATATGTCATTGCATGTAGATGCTCCATCTGTCACTGACGCTGAAGCGACCATGTTACCTGGTGTTGTTATAGTGTTCGTTTCGAGATAAATAATAATGAAAATTTCATAGATTATAACATGATATAATCATTAATAATGAACACAATTTTATTAACCTTCAATTCTTTTGATCTGAAAATTCAAATAAATTTTTTCAATATAATATATAGGGGACTTTAATGCTGAATCTACAAGACCTGATAGTTCAAACAAGAAAACCCGTCCTTGACGTCCTTCTTGGAGCATTTGCGGCATTCAATGTCTGGATGTAGTTCAAATCAAAGTTCAAAGGATCCATCATCACACACGTTTGTTTCTGGGGCGAGTAACTCATCAGCTGACAATCTAAATAACTATTTTGAAGTTCTCCGCACAGCTTGACACAATTTATCAGTGACCTGACCCGATTAACAACCATGTAATTGGCTGGGTCGGTGGTTTTAAGGCATGGCTGGCCAGTGTTGTTGCTACGATTTGATGGAGTTGCTTTTGAAGTATCCAGGTGCATGAAAAATTCCGTGAAAACCAAATTTTGCAAATCTTGTTGCTGATTTGTACATTGCAGTATGAAATACAGAAATGCTAAAATCTTCACGAGTTTCAAAACGTAATTGAGCAAATTTGGCATAACGTTCTAATAAGGCAATTAGAATGTAATTAATTTTCTAACTTTTTCTAACAATTTTGACAAAATGTAAAGTATTAAAATGTAACCGAAGAAAGTTTTGGTATAATAAGTTGATGTGCTGAAAAAATTAGTAAAAAATTTTGGTACTTAGAAAGCAATTTGAAGCAAGATTGAGTGCAACAAAATCAGGGGTAGAAAAATTCTGGAAACCTGCTGACGAGGTTCGTACGCTCCAACGTGCATGTGCAAAGTGAGATGATGTCCTTTCGTCTCGAGTTCTTAGTGGTGTGATTATTATCACGGCTGTTGTTTGGTTTGACTGCGTAATTGAATGCGATGGACCCTCCGTATCGACCCTTAGCACTGGAAACATTTTTTCCCCACGTATAATAGCATCTAATGGAAGATTTTTACGTTTTTTGTAAACATCACTTTAAACACAAAGGCAGAGAATAATCTTTTGTTCGTTTATCTGAATTGCATCTGTGCACATTGCAACTCAAATGCATGCAAATTTATTTTATTACACATTCAATTCATTATACCATTAGGAGAAAAAATACTTCTTTAACATTATAATTATATTATATTATCATAATTTTTATTTAGAAAGTTTTTATTTTCTATATTCAATACAGTTAACGTATTACTATATTTTATAATATATATATATGAACACATATATAATTGAAATAAAATATTACGATTTTTTATTTTGGAGTAAGTGCTTTGATATTTAACGAAATGTCAGATTGAATTGGTTGGTAACAATGATGTGTTGCTGATAACTTGTGCTGAAGTTCACTCAGGTACAACTTATCCCAAAAACTGAACATGTTTAGTACTTTTCGTAAGGCTATGACGGAATTTGTACTACTGTACTGCTGTTCTTGATTTCTTTCGTTGAAAGTGGCAGACAGAATGTTCAAATAAATTTTTAATACAATTATAAATATTATTAATTCTAATGCCGAATGTCATTTTTAATGTTTCATTTAAAAAACGACTTATTTAAAAAAATTTATAAATTGTTTTTTTTTTAATTTATGCAAAATTTCAAGATTCACTTACACATAGTTCATAAGTTTTTTCAAACTTTTTATTTCATTTGTCACCTTTTTTCATAAATTTAACATTTTCATTCGCATGATTCAATTTCGCATACGGACACCACATCCATTTTCATCTAATCCATCTTGTCATAATCAAATTAGCGTAGACCAACTCTGCAACTATTTATTTTCACTACTTTATTGAAAAATTAATCAGTCCAATAAATAATTCAACGTAGAACGTCTGTGTTGTTCAGCTAGTCGTGTAAATGGTTGAGCAACGAACGATCGTCTTGAATGCAGACAATTTTGTTTCGCCGGTCAGTTCAATATCTTGTCTCCATATCCTTTTATAAAAATTTTATACAACTTGCTTTCAATGTAATGTAAATTTTAAACGTGCACGAAATACATATTTTTCATTTTTAATCGGACTCAGGAAAATGAATTCGTGAGACTAACTGAAATTTCATGTTCTGGCACGCAAAAATTCTGACATATCATCAACGTTCAATTTATTTTTTTGTGATACAAAAAACGCGTTGAATTTTTTTATTTTGTTTCTTTAAACACGTTTTTCAAATTTAAAAATATATCTTTTATAAATTAATTACATTCCAAAAATCATGAATTGAACTACTAAACAATAAGTTAATTTTATTGAAAAATGAAAATACTGACGACGCGATAATTCAGCGTTGGTTTGTTAGAACGTCCATTTCCTCAATGTTCGGATAAACTAACCTATCTTGGTCATCTTGTAGGTACATCTGCTTCATCTACGTATATCCATAAAATAATAAAATTGTGATCTCTCTTGCTTCTTGTCGAGTTGAATTGATTTCAAAAAACTGTTTTAACGAATTCGTCCTTCTTTCTGCTATCAACTTTCAAAAATGGAGCGTAAACGACCGCTTTGAAGAAATTTAAATCTTCTTTCTCGTATTTATAATTACGCGAATTTCTAAACAGGGGGCCACATTTTTTTTCAAATTTTTTTCTATCTCTCTTAATTGGGACTGCCTCCACTTTTTCCCTCAGTTCGCAGACGACGACGAACGACAGAATGACGAAAAATATGCCAATGCTCATGACGAGCGGTCCGACGTATATTAAAAACTTGAAATTGGATAGTGAGTTCTGCTCATCATGGTAACTCTTCGCAGTTGCTTCGTTGGATGCCTCGCTGTCATTCGCGCTTTTAAGTTCATCATTTATAAAACTATCCGTTATGTTTGATGTGAGCTTTTTTATTTTATCAAATATTTCACTTATTACGCTGTTATTTTTTAACAATTGTGTAACATTTAAAAAATTCTCATTTATTTCAACATGTTCCCTCAAAAATCTTTCATTAATCGTAGAGTTATCTAAAATGGAGTTGGTTGGAATAGGAATGAAATGGTGTGCTTTGCCAATGCTTTCTCTTTTCCGCTCTTGCTCGCGAAATGCTTTTATTTTGTTGCTGTTGAAGACTTTGTAAACGACATTTTTCAAATTTCTAACGTAAACTACGTCGTATTTCTCGCGGTCCATAAATAGGTGAGCTTGCTGGCGTTGAATTTCCTGCCTCAACTGAGCTTGCTCCGCATGGTGGTTCAGCAAAAATTCCTCATAACTGAAAGATTTCAAATCATCTTGGCTGTATTCTGCTTTGAATCCAACAAAACATAAAAACACACCAAATAAAAAAATAGCTATTCCGATTAGTGAGGCGACGAGCGCCTGCCAGACAAAAGGATAGGGTTTCTTCGACAAAGACTCCAGTGATGCTTCATAAATTTCAAGTCGGGCCGTGTTTGTTTCTTGTTGTTTTGCAGCTAAATAACGCTGCTGCCTTCTGTACTTTTTAGGAACTTTCAACCAAACTGGAGGAGCTTTGTTTTTCCAACTTCTTATCCCTGGACCCCTCTGTCTACTGATTATTCTACCAGCGTTGAACATGCAAAGTTATTCCTTACAGAAACTGTTTAGAAAGGTCAGTGCACGTTAAAACTTTTAATTTTATGTCACAAAATTCAAAAATCATATAAATTTTATTAATTAAAACGACGTTAAAACAAAAGTAAAAACATTTGAATTTATTGTAACAAAATACAAAACAAATACTAAAATTTTGCATACAAGCGTGTTGATTACGCATGTATGAATTTTTATACATAGTGATATAAATAATAAAAGTGTTTTACCTTCTTGAATGGTCTTTAGCTGGCAAGTTTTAAGCTAATATAAAAACTATCTACAAAAAGGGTTATTGTTCGAAACTAAATATCAACAAAAAGGAAAAGAACAATTGCAAAGAGATGCGTATATGTATAGTTTCCATCATATACTATTAAATAAATATATATAAGCCTACATATATATTAATGTTTGTTTATAAAAATACAAAATACATCAACAGTTATTGTTATATACAGTGTGTTTGTTTTTCTGTCTTTAAATTTATACATTGCTATTTTAAAAATCTATTATGTATCACGTATATATAGAGGACTACGTAGTCGACGCCTCAGTTTACATGTCCTGGAATGTAATATGACTGCAAGTAACAAACCAATCGTTAAATTGAAAGGCGAAGATGATGAATGTTAGAATGCTGTTGTTTCCACGTTTGACAATTTTTTTTATACACAGGTGCTTCTCGTTGCTAAGCTCATTTTTTTGGGTGTGGCTTTCCTTTGGTCTTTGTTGCAGTTTATTGAAGAGTAATTTAAGAAAATACTGAAAAAATATATGTATTTCTTGTTAATTTTGTTATTTTAAGTAAGTCATTCATGCAAACAAGTAAGTTTAATTGATAGAATTCAATTTAGATACAGAAAAGTTAATTATATGTAAAAAGGGTAAGGGAAAATTCAATGCGGTGTTTAATTTTTGTTACTTTAAGCTTTCCATAGAACCTACCTACTAATGTTCAATTTTCAATTATGTTGTAAACACGATTAGTAATACGCGTAACTTGTCGTTTTTAAACGTTAGTTTTTAGATTTGGTCATTTAAAGCTAACAAAAATATTTTTATTTTACAAAATAATAGTTTTTAATTTTACTGGTTTCAAATTAATTTATATTTATTTTTTAGAATACTACAGTGAACTGAATGAACACTGTGAACTGTGAAGTGAACAGAACAGTGGTCTAAATATTTTTTTATCATAAATTTATTTAAAAAACTGAAATACAAGTTTATTTAATTAATTTATTTATTGTTATTCGTACTGGAAATTCCATTGACGAATTTAGTGTAACTGTCAAGACAAAAATAGAAACTTGAATGGCGATACCTGTGAATGAGGGCATTCGAGTGATGAACTTGGAACAGGACATAGATGAAGTTAGCAGGGAGGTTGTGCCAGCATCTTGGGACCTTTATGAAATGATTCAAGCTTTTCTGCAGGTTCATTTCATTTTATTATCTTCATCTCAACATTTTAATTTAAAATGAAATTATAAAATAAAATTATTAAAAAACTGTTTTGTGTTTTTGTTTAGCTTTATTAATTTATTTATATTTCAGCTTATTAGTAGTGTAGTTTGCAGATGTGAAATTGTTAATACTTGTTAGTTCATTTCAGAATAATTTTTATATATGAATTTATAAAAAGTTAGTGTATCATTTTATTTCCTAAAGGCTCCCAGCTACCATGTGTATTTTGAAATTCTTCTCATAGCCTGGATAGCTCGACTTGTTTTATTTACAAAAAGTTACAAACCAAGTAGAACTGTCTTGACCGAAAAGGTGCAATTTGTTTAATTGTCATCTGCCTCTTCAATTCTTAACATGCATCTAACTAACAGTCTTTTTGTAATCAAGTCACTGAAATTTTATCACTTATTCAATTACATCATTGCCTGTGGTACATTTAATCAGTAATTTATTTAATCTTTAATTAATTTATTCATTTATTCATTCATTTTCTCATTAATTTTATTTATTTAATATGTTATTACCCTAAATTAGGAGAAGGAAGAGTTAATAGATGAGTGGCAGCCAGAAGCACTGGTGCCCGATGTAGATGAGGACCACCCACTGCTTCAGAACATCAACAACAGATTAATTCATGGGTCGGCCAGTTCTCTCCTTTTATCTCCATCTCTCCAATTAATATGATAATTTATTTAAATATAATGTTTCATTTCTTATTTCAGTTTTTACTAAATTATGAAAAATAAGCTTGACAGATTTTTGAAATTATTTCTTCCTTTTAAAAGAAAAATTGGAAAATATGTGAAGATAAATGACAAAGAATGTTTGAACATGGCCTCCATGAATTTTCTTTCTATGTCGGCCAGGAAAGATATTGAGGTGAGTAGAAGGGAGATAATTAAATTATTTTAAGATCAATAAATATATAATTATTAATTATAATAATAATAAGAGACAGTGATGATGAGTAAGTTATTAATGATGATGGTAATGGTGGTTGTGATGATGAATGATTATGGTGATTACAGAGTAGCATGTTCTTATGGTGGCAATAAAAACATTTAAATGTTGATTTTGAATGATGATATCGAATAGATTGTGATGATGACGTAATGATGATAAAATTGTGTGTGCTAATTTTTTGTATGATGATAATAATGATGATGAGGATAGAATTGTTGAGTACTTTAACAGTGTGTGAGTGCGAATGTTTATTTAGGATGGTAGTGTAATGGTTAATGATGATGAATTTGATCATGATGTTCATTATTGCTAGTAAATAGATGATGGGGACGATGATGGGGATGATGACGACGATGATGATGACATTTTTTAGGAATCTGCAGTGAAATCATTGAGGAAGTATGGTGTTGGTTCATGCGGTCCGCGTGGTTTCTATGGAACTGTTGGTCAGTTTTTTCTTCCTATTTTTCCTTTTTTTATATTTTTCTCTTCGTTTTTTTTTTCTCTTTTTTTTCTCTCTCTCTTTCTTACTCTCTCTTTTCTCTCTTTCTTTCTAGTTCATTATGAATCATGAACCCTGACCTTTTACAATCATTTTATTGCAGTTCTCACCATTAACATCATTGAAACACCATCACCAAACATCATCTTTTTCACCATAATCATTCTTCATCATCGTCATCATCACTATTGTCGCCGTCACCATCACAACGATAATCACCATCGTCATCATCACCATCGTCATCATCATCATCACTACAATCACCATCATCACCGTCACAGATGTGCACTTGAAGTTGGAAGAGAAATTGGAGAAGTTCATGAGATGTGAGGAGGCCATCATATACTCGTACGGGTTCGCCACTATTGCCAGTGCCATCCCTGCCTACTCGAAACGGGGGGATATCATATTTGCGTGGGTCTTGTCTTTATTGTTGTTAATGTTGTCTCTCTCCTGCTTGTTGTGTATTATTATTATTATTATTATTATTGAGGTTTATATAGCGCTGATTGTAGTAATAGTTTTTATCAGTGCTACTCTGACTATTAAGTTATATCACGACGAAGGGCTGTATGTATCTTCGTGTCTGCTGCATTGGTTTTGTTTCATCACATGTAGACCTCGTTGTTGTTGTTGTGTGTGTGTGTGTTGCGTCATATTTTCTGTTGCTGTGTTTTATCTGTTATTTTATCATGCTATCGTGTTATCGTGTTATTCTATTGTATTAGTTTTATACAATATTTGCATTGATCGTTGTTTGGACTTGACGTGTTTCGCTTTCAGATTCATCCTGTTTTGATTGTTTTTTTTATCTTTTTAGTAATTTCCATCAGTTTTGTTTTTCTTTCATTTTTCTTTAGTTTCTATTGAGTTGATGTGATTGGTCGGTTATTTAAATCAATTAGCGTTTTAATTGAATAATTAATTAATTAATTAACCTCCTCCCAAAGAGATGAGGGTGTGCACTTTGCCATCCAGAAGGGCATACAAGCCAGTAGGAGCAAGGCCGTCTTTTTCAAGCACAATGACCTTGCTGACCTTGAGAGGCTACTTCAAATTCAACAGGAAGAAGATAGGAGGGTATGTGACGTTGGGGTCTGCGGCAAGGGAAGGGGGGGGGGTTTAATATAAGGGTGTTTGACTTACGGGTTCTCATATAGGGTTCTAAAACGTAAAAAGTGTAGTATAATTAAGTTGTAATATTTATAATAATCAACGTATATTCTTTGGATTTACCGGATTTTTTAGATAATTTTAGTTTTATTTATCAATAATTTGGTTAATAAATTGTAGAACCCAAAAAAGGCCAAAGTGACGCGAAGGTTCATGGTCATAGAAGGCCTCTACCTCAACTATGGTGATCTTTGCCCACTCCCTCAACTGGTCGGTTGGTGTTCACCCACTTGTTTTTTCTACTTCCGTGTTGTTTGCACGGCCGATAATAATGATGCAAAGTGATCTATGTAATTTTTCAATATAATTATTTTAGTATTATCATTATACAATTTTATTTTATAATTTTACACTCTTCCTTACATTCTTAACGTAATTAACGTAATTGTATTTTCAACGCTGTAACTGCAGCAATGATATCAATCATGTGCGATAGTACTGTGAAGTGATACGATATAAGATAGATATAAGATATGAAAAGATAGTACGGTGAATTTTCATTCATCATGTGTTACTATCTACTACTCACTTTCGGTTACTTATCTAAAAATTACTTTATAAATCAGAAATGTCGAATTATTGAATAATTCATGTATCATTTTGTCCTGATACTCACCAGATTGAACTTCGAAACAAGTACAAAGTGCGCATATTCCTCGACGAGACGGTTTCATTTGGAACCCTTGGTGCCACTGGCAGGGGGGTCACTGAACATTATAACGTTGATGTTGGCACCTTTTTAAATTCAGAATTATGTTGAATTGTGTTCATTAATTAATGTCTCCACTGATTAATTATAATTAATTAAGTTAAATTATAATTAACATAGTTTAATTATAACTAAGTTTAATTATAATTAATTAAATTCAATTATATTTAATTAAATTCAATTATGATTAATTATGTTTAATTATAATTAATTCAGTTTGGATATAATTAATTGAGTTTAATTGATTGATTGATTGAATGACGTCACGTAGATGAACGAGATAGATCTGATGGCTGGCAGTTTGGAGTACGCCCTGGCGTCCGTTGGTGGCTTCTGCTGTGGCAAGGCGTACGTCATCGATCATCAGGTCAGTGCGTGTGGTCGGTGGTCAGTCTGGTGGCGATCGTGTAACTGGTGGCTGTGGCGATGAGGATGATGGTGTTGACAATTATGGGGGGTAATGGTTATGACGGTGATGTTAAAAATTGGGATGGTGGAAAGGATCAATAACCATGGTGGAATACGGTGACTAACTATAGTGATATGAGGATAAGTTGTATGATATAAGTGAGGAAATGATCAATGGCAGCTATGATGCTAACATCAACGATGATGACGATGATGTTGACGATGACGATGATTTAATGATGGTGATGTGAGTGAAGGAAAACCCCAACAGAGGCTATCAGGGCTTGGTTATTGTTTCTCCGCGTCGTGTCCTCCAATGCTTGCCCAATCGGCCATCACTGCACTGGAAATTCTGGAAGATAAACCTGGTCTGTTGAACGATTGGCTGGTTGATTTGTTGAATGATTGGCTGGGCGGTTAGCTGGCTGATTGGTTGGTTGTTTTGTTGGATGGTTGGTTGTTTTTTTGGCTGGTTGGTTGTTTGGCTGGTTGGTTTGTTGGTTGGTTGATTGGTTGGTTGGTTTATTGATTGATTATTGATTGATTTGTTGATTGATTGACTCACTCATTTATTTACGCGCTCGCTCAATCACTGACTATAATTACTCATTGACTGGTCGATTGTGATTTATTTAGCAATTGGAGCAATTTGAAACTGTTTAAAATTTCATAATATTCAAATTTCACGTCAAGAAATGTTAGAGAAGTTGAGAAAAATCTGTCAGCATGCTCATGAAGAACTAAACAAGTAACTTTTTAACTTTTATTTCTTGTTCGTCACCGTCATCATCATAAAAATCATCTCGATCATCATCATTATAACATGATCACCATCTACTTCATTATTTTCATCATTGTCATCGTCACCACCACAAACAGATTGGAAGGTGTTCGCATTGGAGGCAGTGACATCTCGCCGATATTACACATGTACATCAGCAAGAGCATCAGCAGGGAACAGGACAGCATTCTTCTCAGAAAAATTGTTCAAATGGTTCGTCGTCATGATAATCACTTTAATATTGATAATAATTGTGGTGGTAGCGGAAGAGGTAGCGACACTGACTTTGGTAGCGGCACAATGAAGCTGAAATAAAATCGCTACTCGTTATATTTGAATTGAATTTACTTTTTGCTTATGGATTATGATATGTAAGTCTAAAATAATTTTTGTACCATTAAAACTTTAATAAGATAACGTCGTTTTGTTTCTGTGTTTGTTGGTCACTTCATGGCTGCAATTAGAACTTTCAACTGTTATTTACATGATGCATGACGACTGTTGTGTTCTTCAGTTAATCTAATTCACATTTAAAGGCAGAAGAAAAAAATTTAGCTCTGACGATGGCCGCATATTTGGATGAGGAAATATTCATGCCCCAACCTAGGTTCAATCAATATTCTTTTTTTTTTTTTATTAGTCTTTTTATTATTGCAGCTCTGACATACGCAGAACCACTTACAATGTTACAGGTATATTATCTATATATCTTTATTATGTTCTTCATATCTTCAACCAATGATATGAAGCAGCCATCTTCACCACAAAGGCTGTTTATCCTTTTCACACGACGTACACATGTATTTATGTGCACGCGCAAGCACCGCATCATATACGCCGAGTATATGATAGCCATTGAGATGTTTGACTTAGCGCGCATTTGAACCACTGAGCCATCTCGCCGGCCAACATGCGACAACTTACGTCGTCTACCCATTTACTAACCACGAAAGGATGAACGGCTGGGTTGACTGGGAGTCGGCTACCCGGATGAACCTGTAGAAACTGCAGAATTCGAACCCGGGTCGTGGGAATGGTAGACAGACATCTGCATGCTTATCTTTATTTCAACTAATAATTGTCTTATTGGATTGATAATTCCTCATTTACCATTATTGCATCGAAAACAGCATTCGAATACCAATCAGTGTCGAAATGGATTATGGAGACATTGACGAAGCAGTTAACATTCTGAAACCCATCCTCAAGGCCCTTCTATAATTTATGTTGATTTCTTAGGTACATTTTATAATTTATGTTAATTCCTGGCTACTTTTCGATGACGTCTGTCACTTTTTATGCGGATATAATTAATATATAAACTATAAATGATGGTATGATGTTGATTAATTCTTTCCTGAGATGTTCAAATCATGTTTTTTATTTCCATTGTATGCTTCATGTTCCATTCATGTCCTGTTCAGAATTGTATGTATGTTTATTTAATTTATATTTATTAGTTAATTTTGGCTTTTGTAAAATTCTTTGGATTAAATAAATTTTCTTATTGATTTATCTGGTTTGCTTGTCAAATGCTAAATCTACTGTCGCATACGGATATTATGTGCGTGTGCGTTGGTGTGTGTGTGTGTGTGTGTGTGTGCTTGTATAAATTTATTTGGTTGGAGTTGGAGAGCAGCACAAAGCGCTTCCTAATGTGACAATCCATAGTTGAAGCTACTTCGTCACCTGGTTTACACACCAAATGTTCAAAAATAAATGTAATAATGATGGAAATACAGTAAATTTACGATAGTGGTACATTCGGTGAACAAATTAATTTAAAAGAATATCAAATGTCAAAGAAATTTAAGAATTAAACGTACGGAGTTTATCCCATATAATTAGAATAAAGTTTAAAGACCAACTTTTAAAATTAACTTTTAATCGACTTTGTAATTTTTGTTCTATTTACAGTCTTTTATCTTTCGTAATGGAGGTTATATAAATAATGAAAATAAATAGACTATAGATAAACACCGGTAAATAATCTCATCGTCAACGAAACATCAAAAAGATCGTCCGAAGATCGCCAAGCAAGTTTCCGACCACAAAATTGCCATCATACGAAATTTCAGCAAACGAATCAATGAACTCATCAGCGGGAGAGATTACTACTACCATTACGTTAGAGATGGTGTTGCAAGCCCTGGACTCCCTCTACAAATCGAACGATCATGACGCCAGGGATAAGGCCTCAAAATGGCTCGAGCTGGTCCAAAAATCTGTGAGTATTCTATCTTTCTAATATCTCTAATTGTTTATTCTTTATTATAATTATATTGACTGATGATCAAATCAAATTTGTTACTTATCAGCAGTAACAAATTTGATCATATCAAAGTAACAAATTTGATCATATCAATCAATGTAATTATTTATATTTATAAGAATTATAATAAAATTATAATATAATCATAATCATAATGCTTATTAGATAAGTAAGAATATTGAATTAAATTATTAAGATAATTAATACAGGCTAATTGTTATTGCATTATTATAAAATATAACAATGATACAACAAAATTGTTAAAACTACTATTATTTCTACTAATTTCTTTGGTTAAATTTCAAATTTGTTTAATTATTATAATATAAAAATAATAAATAGTAATGTTTATATGAACTGGTTCATTAAAGGTTGAAGCCTGGCAGATAGCAGATCATCTACTACATTTGAATAGAGATGAGGAGTCAAGTTACTTCGCTGCACAGACCATGCGGACTAAGGTTTCTAAAACATTAATTATTTATAATTACTTATACTAATAGTTACTAATTATATTAATAATTTAATTTTTTGGTTATTTTACAATTACAGTTATTAATATTCAAACAAATTGATTTTAAACTATTTGAAGGATGTAATATTTATAGGTATTTTTATTCTAATTGCTCAAAGATAAATTTTATTTTTTTTTATTCAGGTTCAGTTTTCATTCCATGAACTACCAGCAGACAATTATGAAGTCAGTATATTTTTATTCCATTAAATTATTTCTATTATAATTTTTAGTTTATCTAGTAAAATGGTAATTTACATTTTTTCCTTTTGGTTAAAAAGGCTCTTTGCACATCTCTAATGAATCACTGCAAGAATATAACCAAAGACACCAAACACACAATTGTCACACAGGTTAGAAAAATTTTCAATTCATTTTTTAATTATTGATCATTCAATTTTTTATTCCTTCATAATTAATTTTTTAATGCATAAATTTTTTTTGTGTTGTTTTTATTCTTCATTCATTTTTTATATCCATCCATTCATTCATTCTTCATTACATTGCAATCAAACATATAAAATTTGACTACCTGCTATTTAATTCAACTCATTTGTTCATTCATTTTCCATTTTATCTCATCAATCCATTCAGCTGGCACTAGCTCTCTCAAACTCTTTTTCTTCATTTTTTTAATTTGTCCATCCTTCCAGCTATCACTAGCTCTCTCAGATGTGGCTCTTCGAATGGGAACATGGAAAAAAGCAATGGCTCAGCTGTTACAACAGTTTGTATTCTTCTTCGTATTTTTTACATGTCAAATTGTTTTATCAATTCCATTTTAATTATCATTTTCATATATTTTTTAATAATTGTAAAATGGATGGTTTTATGCTATTGAATTATTTTTCCTTTCAATATCTATGCCTGTTACTTTTAATTTTTTTCAAAAACTGTTCATATTTTTTGATCATATTTAGTTTTCTCGGTGCTTAACTATTTGTTCAAATGAATGGTTGATTCTTGTGCCTAAAAATACAAATAAATTAAAACATGCACCAAAATCATCGTTTCCTTTTTGGTTTTTCTATCTATGCTTGTATGATGTGATTCACAAAATGATTTCTAACACCTTAGATTCAGCAGTAGCGAAGAACATTGGGACTTTCTATTGGAGATGACTCATGTTTATCCGGAAGAAGTTGGTTTCATTATTGTTATTATTACTATTTTGTGGTTATTGTTGTTGTATATATTTTTATTACATTTATATAACGCTAATCATATAAAGAAAGATCACGGGTAAGTCTTTGTTAATGTTGTCAAATTTTATGTTAGGTTTATTGTCATTGTTTTTGGGTCTATGCTTATTTTTCTGCTGCTGTTTTGTCTACGTTAAATATTCTGTTGTTATTTTGTCCATGCTAATGTCTGTTGTTTTTGGCTGATATAAATTTGAATAATATGATGATATATTAATAGGAATTTGTTATAGTTTGATCATTTATTATTAACAATAATATTGTGATAATCAACATTATAATAATAAACAAAATTCTAATTTAGGTAAACAGTCGACCCCTGCGATTAGGCGAAAACAGACGAAACGAGATCTATGCCGAATTGAGGGAAGCCTCCGACCTCTTCATCACATTTTTAGTTTGTTTCTTTTTTGTTTCTTCCTTGTTTACTTTTAATTTTTTTTTATTAAATTTCTTCACTTTGTGAGAGTTTAGGTATAGTTTAGTCATAGTTTATGTGAATAAATGTTTTTTTCTTATTATCTACATGTTTTTGAGTTTTAGTTGCTAATAATAATGTTAGCACGTTTTATATTATTATTCTTATTAATGTTTTATTTTTCTTTTGAAGTTTTCCAGTAAAGAATTCTATTACATGGCTCAGGCCGTTCCAGTTTTGGATGAAAACTTGCCGGCCAGCGAGTCATCTTCATTTTTGCCACATTTCATGATCTCTACAACATGCACAGCTTTTTTTCTCTCTATCAAATCGGTCACAGAAAATGTTTAAACTTTGTTGGAAACATCAGTTGAGATTTTTAGTCTAGCCCATCCTGCTGTTTCAAATTCTGTTCCAACTTTTGAAAGTTTAATGTTTCTTCTGTAAAATAAATCCTTTGTTAGACATGACCATGAACTTTTAGCATGCATTTTTGGCTTTTTAAGTCTAACAAATCTACTGATAGGATGTGCTAGGAAGTATTTGTTGGCTCTTAAAAAGAACCCACATTTCTAACCATTCTGAGTCATCATCAAACTTTTACAAGCATGATGATTCAGCTGCTGTTTGTGTTAAATCTGTATTAGGAAACATCTGCACCAGTTTGCAATCGTCAAATTATCAGCCAAATTGAAAATTGTTGCTTGGTAACTGTGGCTAAAGCTGGAAAATCGGCGATTGTGATTTAAATGTGGCAGCTCAATCAAAAAACAGTCCATGCAACGTACCAGCCTGCTAACTAACATCCAGCAAATCTACTAACTCTTATCAACCAACCAACTTACTTTTTAACCAATCAACCAACCAACCAGTCCAAAGTGGTAGAGAAGCGACCGAGTGATGTCAGAACTTTGTCGAAGGTTTTCAGATGCCTCTCCAGTTGGCTGAACGTCAATTCCGTCAAGCATGAAACACTGATGTCATGTGATCTCATGAGATTGGCGTTCATGGCTGTGGTAAGTCTGGATGATGTGATGATGGAATGGTGTGGTGTAATGTGATGTAATGATGTGATGGTGTGGTGTTGTGTGATGATGATGCAAATGATGATGTGGTATCGGTGGTGATGACGATTCTGTTGGTGATGCTGCTGGTCAGTTGTAGTCATATGGATGATGATGGTGATGATAATAATATAATTTCAAATCTTTTATTCTGCAATCATAATTTTCACACATTTAGTGCATAATGTTCAAGAATTAAACGGTCAGATTTGTAAATAAATAACATGAATAAACAGATTATTAAATAAATTCATTAGTTAGTTAATTAATTAATAGTTAATTAAAAATGAAATTTTAGACGTCGCCATCATGTGATACAAACTTACATAGGGAGGCTTCTGATTGCATCTCAACTGCACTCCTCACCATCGAGGTTAGTCACTTCCGGTTGTCGTAATGTGCCATCTGTCCTCTGTAACCTGTTGATAAATTTATTTGCTTGTCTGCGTTATTATTGGCTATCTAACTCTTTAGTTAATTGACAATCGAATTAATTGATTTAATGAGTTGAGTGGAATTTGGTCAAGGTATAATTTAATGAAAAATTTTTACCTATCATTCATTTAACGCACTATATCGACACTAAGTAACCAATCAATCAATCTGACAATTTGTCAACAAATCAATCACCAATCAATCAATCAATACATTGATTTCAACCAACCACCACCAAGAATTTGAAGGAGAGCTCACAACTGGCACATGTTATGGTCAAAGAAATTGAGAAATTAGTCGAACCCTACCACATGACTGTCGCCATGAATGAAGAAGAAAAGTTATTATTTACACTTTCATTTTTTTCTGAATTTGATCCTATACAAATTGATTTTTTTAAATTAGTATTAGTTTGACTAACTGCGTCAAAGCGTCAAAAGAAGTTTCAAGTATTATATTAATAAATTTGATAAACACTTTTAAATGATGAAAGTACTGATGACGATTTAAATGACAAACAAATAACAACAACAATACAGGTCAATAAACTTCTGCAGAATCTTCACTGAATTAGCAGAAACTTTACTGGAATGCATGGTCGAAACTCCGAACCAGGTAGATCGCCTTGCTGGTGTCTGAGTGCGTATGTGTGCCGTTGATCACGTTGTTGATCACGTGTGTGTGTGTGTCTGTTTGCGTGTGTGTGTGTGTGCGTGTGTGTGTGTTTGCGTCTGCTGTGTTCTGGATCTGGAATCCTGATTCAATTAGTAGTAATGGTTGTTTTTTCTCAAATGCTCCAGGGTTTCGGTGACCTGAAGATTCTCGACATCCTGCTTACCTGTAATGGACACCATTGTTATAAGGTGCGACTTTTCAAAATTCGTAACTACTATCTTTAACAATATTAAATCAGAATAAAATCATTGAAACTTATAATTAATTACAATGCCGAAAAATAATTAAATTTGTGTCGGTAATAATTTTATCAATAAATATTCACCGTGACGAAGTTTGTGTCTAGCAGCTGATTGAAGACTTTAAAATTAATGTTTTTTTAATCTATCCAACAGGTGGCAGACGTGACGTTCAGTTTCTGGAACCATCTGTCAGACTTCCTCTATGAAGATCGTAAGAAAGGTGAGTGGGTAGACCTACATTATCATAATTTATGCTATTATTATCATCGCCACCATTATTCACATTGCTCTTATCATCATTATCATCTTCACTATCACCTTGATAACCATCTTCGTACATTTTCTCACATTGTCATCGTCGTCGTCATCAACTACGTCATCATCATCATCGTTGTTATCGTTATACAGATACAAATGCCTTCAAGCCATACATATGCCGACTCATCACATCACTATGTCGACTCTGCAGATATGATGAACCAACAGTGAGTAACTGAGTGAGTGACTGATGATGATGACGATGAATGATGATGTTTTTTTTTATTGTTTTTACTGTCGATAAGTGGTGATGACTGTACTGGAAAGTGATAGGATAATTAATGTTGTAACTGACTGCTTTAATACGTTGGAGATTGTAGAGATGAAATAATGGTGGTAGCGTTCATCACCATAGTGACATCACTGTCATCATCATCATCATTCTTTCTTATCACCACAGGACGACGATGAGGATGATTTTGAGGAATTCCGAAAGAGTGCACTCGCTTTAGTGAAGGACGTTCAGTTCATTGTGGGACCCGATGAGATATTGAGTCAGGTGAGGGGGAATTTTTGTGGATGATGATGGATGCTGATAATGAAGATGATGCTGATGAGGATGTTGATTAAGATGATGAGAAAGATGGTTATTATGTGTTAAACTGATCGTTTGTGTTCGACAAATTACTTATGTAAATGTAACAGAGCAACAAAAACCTTGACCCAATTTCTAGTTGAATGATTCGCTGAAGCTTCACTCACAAGAGGCTAACCAATCGTGGAACGTCTACGAGGCAGCCCTCTTCATCATGCAGGCACCCGCTAAGAAGTCAGATGGGTGAGTAGTCATTATGATAATGATGATGCGGTCGTGGTGGTGGTAGCGTTGCCATGTGATGATGATAATGATGATGGTGCTGGTAGAGAGGGTGATGATAACGATATGATAGTAGCAAGGTGATGATGGTGTTTTTTTTTGAGTATGACACTGGCTGTGATGGTGAAGACGATGATGCTTCATTGTGTATTCTCACATGTTCTGGAAAATTATTATATGAATAAATGTTTAATGATGCTGAAATTTCTGTTTAATAGTATTAATTAAGTAATTTGTAGTATATAATTAATTAATTAAATAATATGATTATATGATATAATCTGGTAACAATAGGAATGATGTGATGTAATGATGTATTTTTTTGTATGAAGTATTTATTAGCACAAATTCACTTCTGTACCAGGCGAGATCTAAAGACGACGCCGGCCCTCATGGAATTCATTACCTCCTTCCTCTTCCCGTCCGTACGTCACGACACCCTCCACAAGACCTGCCTCCTACTCATTGCTTGTTTTCAACGATGGTTCAAATGTAATCCATCTTACTTGGGTATGTGTGTTGTGTCTGTGTGTTTGTTTGGTTGTTTGTATATAAATTTTTACATGTTTATCTTTATTTCAATGTATTTCATACATTCATTTTGTTTGTTTTTGGTTGTTTGTTTGCTTGTGAGTGTGTGTTGTTGTGTGGTTTTGTGTACATGTTTGTATATCTGTGTGCGATCTACTGTTTTGTATTTGTGTATGTTTATGAGTTTAAACTTTTCTCATTGCGGACAATACAACTGCCCAGATATGGTCATGCCTGTGATAATACACTCCTTCCAATCTCACAAACTGGCTCCGACGTGTGCCCTCTGCCTGCAGAAGCTCTGTGAGACCTGCTCGTCTGAGATCATCAGGAGTCTGCCGACGCTGCTGAACATCCTGAATGTCGTTGAAGCCATCAACCTGCCACAGGACGGAATCATCAAGTTGTTGGAAGGTACGGAAAGTGGATGAGATGTGTGTGTGGGGATGGAGGCATGCGAGTGGCGAGTCGATGCATGGGGAGAGCGATTGTTTGTGCAAGTCATTTTAACTTTTCAGTTATATGAGTTGTTATTATAGTTGTTGCTATTCTCTGACCGTTTTAAATCTATTGCACAGCTGTCTCGAGTACACTTAGCTGCCTGTCTATAGAGGAAGTAGTCGTGGGGTTGAGACATCTCTGCAGCCCTCCTCTCAGCAACATCAACAAGGTAGGCTTCTACCATGTAAGTGTACTGTGCATTTTGTGTATGTATATATATGTATGTATATCTATATACATATATGTGTGTTTGGTTGTGTGTGTAATTTTGTATATATTTGCATGTATGTGCTTGTGTGCTTCTTGGTATTGTTTTTATGTTGACGTGCGTGTGATGTTTGATTTTGTGGCGTTTGAAATTGAGTGACGATGATGAGTGGTGTTGATGATCATCTGCTCAGATAACAGACAGCCCCATAACGAACGTGGAACAATCCTCAGACAGTGTCTGCGCCTCCCTTGACCAGCTGGCCTCAGTCCTCAAGTTAGAAGTCCACCATTTTGTTTTTAACATTGATACTGTTGTTTTTGATTATTTTTATTTTATTTGCACGTAACCACTTCTATCACTGTTGTAGCACTTGTGCTTCAACTAATATTAATGAAATGATCCTGAATCCACAGATGTGCACAAACGGAAAAACACGTGCCAGTCGGTCAAAAAAATCCATGCTTCCAAGTGGTTGTTGAGGTGAGTGCCTGATTGGTTCAGTCTGAAGTTGGCTGATTGATTGGTTGATTGATTGATTGATTGGTTGATTGATTGGTTGGTTGGTTGGCTGGTTGACTGGTTCAGTGGATTGGTTGATTGTTTTGATGCTTGCTTAATGAGTGATTGGATGGAATATATTTCTAACTCCTGATTGACTGTATTTTTGGAATGAACAGATATGGCCAGCAATATCAAAACTAATGCACACGTTTAAATCTGATGTGAAGGTCATTGAGCACTCCTGCAGGTTGGATGAATTTTAACCTTTTCTTACATTCATTTTATCATAAATATCTCTTTTGCATTTTGTCACAGTCTAATGTTGATCAGAATTTATCAAATTAAATTTTTTTTTAAAGAAAATTGTTTAATTTAATTAATTATACGGATTAAAACGATAAACTTATTTTTCGTATACACAGGTGTTTAAGAAACGCCATAAGAAGTTATGGCAAGAACGATCCCTCCCTCGTCCTACCCATCATGTCTCAGGTTAGTTTGGTTGGGGTGAGAGGTCAAGGTTCACCGTTGACTTCTATATTTCATGTAGATGTTTATGTTAAATGTGGTGATTTGGGATCGTTTGTCTGCGAGATTGTGACGTGTGGTACCATTGCAGTTTTACTCGCCAACGTGCTGTTAACTAACAATGATGCAGGTGGTTGAGATATACAAAGAACATCCTCACTCCTGCTGCCTCTACATTGGAAGCATCATGGTAGACTCGTACGCCAGCGACCCGGGCAACACGGCACTCTTCCTTTCTCTACTTGAAGTTGGTATTTTTTTTTTTTTAATTTAAAAAATTTAATTTTTTCATGTGGTCCTGATATGTTGAGTTTTTTTATAAAACACAATTTCCTGACACTTAGTGTGATAGCGGTATGTAGTTGGTAGGAATGGGACGGATCCAAGATTTTGGGATCCGTGGATCCGAATCCGGATCTCGACGATGGATCCGGACGGATCCGAATCCGGATCCATGTTGTATGCGGTCATAAAACTAAATAAGCTGTTTCTCTGACGAAAATCAAATTTTTGTTTTGAATGTTAAATTTGTAGAGGTGCAAAACGAATCTCAAAAACATCAGTTTTCATAACTTTAAATGATTATTACGTAATCAATGTTGATATTTAGATTCACTTTTTCCCTCAATCGATAAAATTTTCTCGCCGCTTAAGTTGATTTTGGACCCGTAAAACGCCGAATCCTCAATTTAGGATCCGCGGATCCGAATCTTTTCCGAATCCCTGGATTCGGATCCGAATCCGGATTCGGAACCGTCGCATTCCTAGTAGTTGGTAGAAGTAACGAAGTTGATGTGGTGTTGGTGATTATGCCGGTGATGATGATGAAGTGATGGTGTGGGTTGAGCGGCGAGCTTTGTAGCGAATGTTTCTCTACCTTGTGCTGTTGTGTCTGGCTTCTAATACTAAGATATCCCCCATTATGCATGTGCTTAACTTTGACGCATACACTGCAGACATGTATCTGGCGTTTTCGTAACGAGACTGATTTCATGTCTCTCTGACTATACACAAGGCGCTATATAAATTATACATTATTATTATTATTATTAGTAGTAGTTGTTGTAGTAGTAGTGATGGTGGTAGTAGCAGGGGTTGTGTTGGTGGTGGTTGTTATTGTGGTATTAATATTATGCTGATGATAAACTAGGAACTGAGTAGGAAGACGTTCTCAATGATTGAGCAGCTGGATGGAATGATCAACTATCCCGATATTGTGGATGACTTTTTTAGGCTTGCTATCAGGTTAGATGGATGGATGGATGGATTGATGGTAGATGGATGGTAGATGGATGGATGAGTGTTGGGTTGGTTGATTTATTGATGGATAAATGGATTGATTGATGTACATGGGAATGGAAAGTTATATAATATAACAACAGTAAATCATCTAAAGAAATGAGTTGATGTTAAATGATTGAACGAAGATTTTTGTGAAAGAAACTGATGAATTGATTGTTAGTTTTATGCAAATAAATATCTGTAAAGTTATTAATGTGTGTACATTTTCATCCATTTTAATGACTCTCAATTTCTATTTCATCGTCATAGGATCGTGGAGCAGTGCCCACTGGCGTTTCTCGAATATCATGGTTGTCAGACCATCGTTGCCACGGCCATTCATTCATGCTGCATATCTCACAGTGAAGCTAACGCTACTGTCGTTAGGTTGTCTTCAACTTTTTTTCACATTATTTTTACATATTTTATTATTTCCATCTTTTTTGGCTTTAATTCGATTATTATACGTTGTATCATCCAGCTGACTACCTGTTTTTCCAGTTAATCCTAACATCTGGCTCCATGCTGTATAATTATTTTCTAATAGTGCTAAACTTCAATTCTCGACAGATTCCTACTGAGGATAATTGACCTGGCCTCGTGCAGGGAGCTGGTAAGTATTTATTTCTATTTAATCTTATTATTTTTTAATTGTTAATTGTTACATTGCTTTTCAACGAACCAAACGTTCCACGCAGAACACAGAAACTCAGAAAAGACAGCACTTCCTCGTCCTATCACTGTTAAATGTGCATGGTCAGAACATTGTGAGCTCAGTCTTGGATGCCTGCCTCTTCAAGGTGCCCACGAGATTAATCTCATATCTGGCCAGCATCAACTATCAGTTGCTCAAGACGGACAGAGAGGTCAGTTGTTATAAACTATTTTGTTATTTCTTTACTGTTTGGGGCAGTATATTTTAACCGACTTTTAGGAAGATTGCTTTTTCTGGCCGTAAAATTTCTATTTGTGAGACAGCTTAAAAGTTTCTATGAAATTTGTTAATTCTAAACATTCTGCCTAATACCGTTGCTTAATTATCATCAATAATATTTTTGACCAGGCAACGATACGATGGTTGGAAAAGGCTCTCAACAGTCTACCGTCTCAATCGGCAACCGGTTGTGTGGCCGTCACTCAAGAACAGAAATCGAAATTCCTCCACTCTATCATCAGGTTGCTTGATTTGTTTGTTCGGTATAAATTCCCTTGTCCCCTAATCTCCCACTTGTACATTATGTTTTATATTGTGTTAATTTTAAATTTGTGACAAATTTTGTTTTCTTCCTTACAGCACCGACGATGAAGATGAGATTGGAGACCAGTACGAAAACTTTTCCTTGCTCTTCAGATGATCTTGTGGTCGTTGACGATAACCAGTCATTTCTACCCTCATTAATTGTTTCAATTCAGATCTTCATTAATTTCTCTCATTTTAGCAATGATAATTTACTTTTACGCGATATGTATGAAATAAATGTAAAAATTTATAGTCGTTCAAATTTTGGTACGGAATTTAAATAATGAAAATGAAGTCAATCGTTTATTCTTGCTCAATACAATGTAAAATTACATGTAAGATAGTTTTACTTGTCTAATAAATTTTCCAACTCATCTCTTGTTTTTTATTGGCTCAACAAAAGGAGGCCTGTCCGAACCAACATTGGGATGTATGATGATATACGACATACTACTACTAAATAAATTATCATGATATAATGAAGGATGATATAGTGGATACACTGATGGCAAATATTAAATATCTAAATTATAATTTAGAGCTATATGGCAGAATATGAATACGTGTATTTTTTTCTCTATGCATTCTTACATTGTATCTGATTTCAAACTAAGTAAAATTTTCAAATGAAATTTTTCTTCACAATTAATTTTCTAAATAAATAATTGTCTGAATAATAAAAAAATAAACTACAATAAAAAAAAGAGTTTTTTTTTTCTGTCACATTACTTTTTAAAGAACCACACTGAGAATTTTATTTTTAAAAGTGAAAGAGCAAGTGGTGTGAGGAGAAAGGTGATGTTTTTGAACTTTGCACACACCTTGGTTAGGAGAGATTAGTTCAATTTTTAGTTACTCTGATAATAATTAAATTCTAATTTTTAAGAATCGTTTTATTTTAATTTTGTCATTGCATATGCTGCATTGATTTACTTCAATTTAGTGGTTATTATTTTTGCTCATAATTACACTTTTTTTACACTTTTACAGTTTACTGTCCAAGTGTACAGAGTACAGTACTCACATTTATTTACTTACATGCGCGAGAACAAACAAACACAAAATTTATTATAATAGCAATGTAATAATAATTATAATCGCATACCTTTTAAAAAGTTTTAACCCTTCTTAACTTAACTGTAACTTTAACATTATAATTTTATTTAAATCTAATGTGCTAACGCTAAGTCCTAACAGGTTGTAAATGTTTTATTTAATTTTATTTTAATAATTGAAAAACTTAAATTTTATTTAATAATTAATATTTAGAGTCGTTTAAATTTGGAAACAAATAGCAACGAACTTGATTGAGCAGATTGATAGTGATTAGAGATTATTAGAATTAATTAATGACCATAATTAATTTAATATTTAATTAATCTATTACTATTTTATAGTGAAAGTTGAAATATTTAAGTCTTGAATCATGAAATCAAAATAATTCATTCATTCATAATTAAGTCAAAATAAAAAAATTTGTAGATCAAACTACCCAGTAAATTTTTGAAATGCCAGGTGAGGTGTGATGCGGTGATGAGTTTTGATTGGTCTTTCTTTTTTTTTATAATTTTTAATAATTAAATAGATTGAAAATTATTCAATTTGATTCAATTTGATATCACCGTTTTATTTTTCTAATGACCAAAGAGATTTACTAAATGCATTTTTTTATTATTGTATTGTTATTTTTTGAATTATGAAATAAACTGAACTAAAAGTTGTGCTTTTAATTTTTATCTAAAAAATTTAAAATAAAACCAATCACAAACAACATAAAAAAATAAGTCAAAACATTGCAGCTAAAGATGTTTTTCATAATTTGTTGACATCATTCACTCTGACACGTGACAAGGTGTACAACTACTATGATTTGAGCAAACTGGACCCCGTTCTTTATAGTTAGTTAGCTCATCTGGTTTTTCCGTTCAGTTATTCATATTCTTATTCTAGCTAGCTAGTTATTAAGTACATCATTTCACAGATAGTTATATATCTCAAATTGAATTTCCATGTAAATTTTTGAATTTGAATAAACATGAATATTTCCAGAAATCTAACTAAAAAGTTTTAAATAATAAATTTTGTTTTTGCTATTTTTGAATCATTCTATTCTGTGTAAATAAAATTAGTACTTTTTTAAATTTAATTTAATAAAAAATAAGGAGTTTTATAAAATGTTTAAAACACAGATCAACTGCCATACTCAATTCGAGTTCTTCTTGAATCAGCAGTTAGGAATTGTGATGATTTTGAAGTGAAACAACAAGATGTTCAAAATATCTTAAACTGGAGGAAGATGCAAACAGAAGCTGTGGAAATTCCATTCAAACCTGCTAGAGTTATTTTACAAGATTTCACGTAAAAATTTTTAAATTTCAATTTTTTTATATGTTTTAACAGAAATAATCTTAACTCATAAAATTTAAAAAAATTTAAAACTCTGTTGATATCAAACGCATCATTGTTCATGTGCTTTCACCATATGCATTTGAATTTTTCTTACCATTTATGATTTACTCCATATTTTTCTGGTTTTGTTCTGGTTTTGAAATTTCCTTGCATTCCAAACGACACAGTGGAGTACCAGCGGTTGTCGACTTTGCAGCAATGAGAGATGCAGTAAAAAGATTGGGTGGTGATCCAGATAAGATCAATCCAATCTGCCCTGCTGACCTGGTCATTGACCATTCGGTGGAGGTTGACGTCTCGAAGAGGTTCATGTCTTTTGTTTGTTGCTTGTTGTACTGCATGTTCTCTTTCTATTGTTGCTGCTGTTGTATTTAGGTATGATTGCGATGACAAGGATGACGATGACGATGAAACGATGAAAATGATGATGTTGGCGATAATTGTGCTAACAGTAACGATGATGTCATTGAAAATTATGGTTATTATGATGATGGTGACGGCGCTCGTGATGATGAGGTGATTGAGGTATGGACCGGTGAAGACTAATCTTAATTAAGTTCATTTCGCCACAGTCCTACAGCTCTGCAGCAGAATCAAGAGATTGAGTTTCAAAGGAACAAAGAAAGATTCACGTTTTTGAAGGTTGTCAATTTTTTTTAGTAAATGAATATAAAACTAAATTGATTTATTTTTCAATCATTTTGAAACATAGAATTGAATGTACAAACATCATTAAACATCATTTCTAAAAACCTAACTTTCCACACAGTGGGGTGCAAAAGCCTTACGAAACATGCTGATAGTCCCTCCTGGCTCTGGAATCATCCATCAGGTTAATTTAGAATATTTAGCAAGAGTCATGTTCTTTGAGGGGAGTCAGGGAGAGGCCCTGGTGTACCCTGACAGTTTGGTAGGGACTGATTCGCATACTACTATGATCAATGGATTGGGAGTGGTTGGATGGGGTTGGTTGCCATTGTTTTTAAAGCATACATGATTGATTTGTTGTTAGCACAACTTTATGAATATTTAATTTTAATCATTTGCATTATTTACGCAGTTGAATTAGAATCATAGGTAAATTTGCTCATGCAACATAATGTTGGTGCATATTGGCACAGTTATAATGGACACTTACGTTATCGCCTCATGCACGTATCTTATGTACAAGTTCAACACATACACATACACACATGCTTACGCACCAGTTTGTATTTATTTCTACATGCCAGGACATTTTTGTACACATGTGTATACTTTTTTCACTTATGCTACATTGTACATGCTTATACACATATACGCACAAATGCATACGTGTTTATACAAATACACACATGCATACTTTTAAACATGTATACACTCAGGTGTTGGCGGTATAGAGGCTGAAGCAGTTATGCTGGGTGAGTACATTCGCATAATGTTTCTATGTAAAATTCAACATTTTTTAAGCTAATAATAATAATGTTTTTATTACGATAATCTATCTGTATGTCCAGGAAATAATTTTTATTCAAGTCAAATTAGTTGCATCTGCTTACTTGTTATTGAAATGATGCAAACAGGTCAGACAATCAGCATGGTCTTACCGCCTGTTGTTGGTTACAGAATCATAGGCAAGCTCAGTTCAATGGCCACATCTACTGATCTTGTGCTCACCATCACCAAGGTACTTTTCAACATAATAACAAATGTTTAATTTATTCTTAGTGGATGCATTTCTGTAGATGCTAGGGAAAAAATGTCGTTTAGTTTAAAGATGGCATTGTAAAAGTTTAAAAGATGGTATGCTAGCTTGATGAACAACTCTGCAACGATCATTATCATGATAATCTTCCACACCACCTAACCATCGTTATCTTCATCATCGTTAATTCATCCTTGCCTGCCTGCAACATCAGCATCTAAGGTCAGTGGGTGTCGTTGGAAAGTTCGTTGAATTCTATGGTCCCGGTGTTTCCCAACTGAGCATAGCCGACCGTGCTACAATTTCCAACATGTGCCCTGAATACGGAGCCACTGTAGGATACTTTCCTGTCGACGATGCAAGCTTAAAATATTTGCAACAAACTGGTATGTGTGTGTGTGTTTGTTCGTGTGTGTGCGTGTGTGTCTGTGTGTCTGTATGTGGGCGTTTGTTTGCTCATCTTACGTTCATATTTCTCATCAAAGTGTAAGGTGGTGTATACGAAATCATTAGTAATTAATTGTATGTAAAATACTGAAAGTATGAAATGTGAGTACTTGTTAACACGCAGGTAGGGCAGGGGAGGACGTTGAAGTGATGGCGGAGTACTTCAAGAAGGCTGGACTCTTGAGGGACTATACCGACGCCAGTCACGATCCCATGTATTCCGAAGTGGGTCGTGATGATGAGGATGCTGGCGATTTTGATGGCACTAATAATGAATGGCTACAATACCTACAAGCAAAAAACTTTAATTTATTAAACTGCAATATTATCCCTCACATTTCAGTTGCGATCTAATCCATAGATATACATCTATAATTTACCATATATATATATATATATATATATATATATATATATATATATATATATATATATATATATATATATATATATATATTCACGATTCAATCACGATTGACTGGTTTCCTTTTTTTCAGTTTTAATCAGTTTCATATATATCAGTTTGAATATATATATATATATATATATATATATATATTCACGATTCAATCACGATTGACTGGTTTCCTTTTTTTCAGTTTTAATCAGTTTCATCATCTGTCATCGTCTTAAAATTTTTAACTGGAAAATTTTGAATTTTCCTTTCGTAGCAATTTTGACGTCACAGTTTTATTTATTTATTTTTTTTGTAGGAAACCTGCCATGGCAGACGAATATTAATTGCGGTTGATTATAAAATGATTCAAATTCTTCCTGATCCGCGCCAAGTCTAAATGCTATAGCTCAATTTCTATACTAAAATTCTATGAATGGCATTTATTCATAATATTAATCACTCTTACGTTATGTATATTACTCTATATTACTAATATTAGCCAACTAAATTAAAAAATGAATTTTTAATCATTAATAATGAGGTCGTATTAGTCGTAATGACATTCTTATCATAGCCAGTACCATTCTCGTCGTCATCATCGTTGTCATCATCAGATAGTGGAATTAGATCTTGGCCAGGTTGTTCCCTGTGTTTCAGGTCCCAAAAGGCCCCATGATAAAGTACCTCTGAGTAACATGAAGTTTGACTTCAATCAGTGCCTATCCAATCCGCTCGGTTTCAAGGTAGGATGATGATGATGTTGTTATGATGATGATGGTGATGTTATGATAATGATGATGATGTTTTGATGATGTTATGATGATAGCAAAGATGAGATAGTTTATATTGTTAATTTATTGATAATATTAAATGAGATAAATGAGAGATAATGATCATGCAAATAGTGATGTTAAAGCTAGAATTAATTAATAATAATATTAACTACGTCATTCATATGAATTGCTTTTACACTTACAATTTGAATAACATTAATAACGTCAACATAAATTATGTTAATCTAGGGTTACCAACTGAAGGAGGATCAGATGAACTCCAGAGTGACCTTCACCTTCACAGACGGCCTTCAGTATGAACTCTGCCACGGATCTGTGGTGATTGCTGCCATAACCAGCTGTACGAACACCAGCAATCCATCGGTTATGCTGGGAGCAGGTAGCTTTGGTGGTGATAATGAGGATGGTGATGGGGATTTGGGTGATATTGTTAGTGGTAATAAAGATGTCGGCGATATTGTAAATAAAGGTTGATGAACAAATAACAAGAAAGAGATGCCACCGTATGCTGTGTGTAATGCCTTTATTCACGTCTGCATGTTTGCTGTTGATACAACGAAGAATTCAAAGAAAAAATTCATAAACAAAAATAATTACCATCAAAGGTTTACTGGCTAAGAGGGCTGTTGAGGCAGGCTTGAAGGTGAAGCCCTACATAAAAACCAGTCTCTCCCCCGGCAGTGGGGTTGTCACCTATTACCTCAAGGAATCCGGACTTCTGGAGTACCTCGAGAAGTTGGAGTTAGTAAGGGTAGTGAATGTGTTACGTCTGTTTGTGGTATTAGATGGTGATGATGGTGTAGTTGATGGTACGGTGATGGTAATTACAGGGATGGTAATTTGGAAAAGGTTGAATTTTGTAGTAATTGGTAGCTTCGTGATAAAAAAGTTATAGCTATCAGTTAATGCTATTATTTTTATATTAGTTCAATTAGTATGAGGATATCAATCTATTTTATTATTATTATCATCATCTGTATTGACATCATTGCAAAAATCATAATTTTCGTCGACGTTATTTTAACCCTTACCCTCGTCTTCCTCCTTGCCATTACCAGCTTCAACCTGGTCGGCTACGGTTGCATGACCTGCATAGGAAACAGTGGACCCCTCGACGAATCTCTATCGTCTGCAATTGAGAAGGTTCAGTTAACAAAAACATCACAACATTTATATTGTTTGTGTCGTGTGTGTGTGTGTGTGTGCGCGCGCGCGCGCAAGCAACTGTTATGTGCACAACACATCTTTTAATACGCTCTTTACATATAAACAGAGTGAAATTTCATTAAGACCATCACATGCACAACCGCACATGAACACAGGGTGACCTGGTCGTTGCGGGAGTCTTATCAGGGAATAGAAATTTTGAGGGGCGGATCCACCCAAACACGCGTGCCAACTACCTGGCCTCACCACTCCTTGTGGTCGCCTACGCGCTAGCTGGCACCGTCGCTATTGATTTCGAAATTGAGCCGCTCGGTTAGTAGTGGGTGTGATTAAGATGACGACGATGATGGCGGTGGTGGTGAGGTGTGATGTTGACGATTATCAAAATGTGGTGTGGCGATTTGGGTGAAGTTGAAGTGGAATGAGATGATCATGAAGGTGATGGTGACCAGGAGAAAAATTATGATGCTGGAAGGTTATAAATGTTGACGGTAATGGGAAGGGTGATGATGACCTGACAACGAAGATGATGATGATGTTGGCTGATGATAATGATGATGATGGCGAGATTGTTTATAGGGGAGGAAGATTATGTTTTTGTTTCTCCGAAAAATTTTCAGGAAAGAGAGTTGACGGCACAGACGTCTACCTGAGGGATGTTTGGCCGAGTCGAGACGAGATTGCTGTGAGTTTCTCATGATGGTGATGATGACGGTGACGATGATGATAATGATGTTGATTATTATGATAGTGATGATGATAATGACGGTGATGACAATGATTATGATGGCGGTAGAGATGATAATGACGATGATTGTATTTTGTTGTTGTTGACGATGGTGATGACGACGACGATGATGATGTTGATGATGATTGTAGGAGGTCGAGAAGAATTTCGTTCTGCCGAAAATGTTCAAGGACGTCTACTCCAACATTCAAGTTTGTTGCGCACGAGATGGTGACGACGACGATGACAGTTTTGATGATGGTCGTTAAAGTTGTAATGATGATTATGATGTTTGTTGGTTACGACGGTGATGTATTTAACAATGGTTTAAACAGCGGTGATTATAACTGTTATATTAAATTATGAATCTTCAATCAGTTACACACATAGGACAAAATTAATATGAATAAATCTCTCTCATCATCTTTTTCCTCATACTCGTTAACATTTTTCCACTATCGTTTTATCTACTGAGGATCAACTAAAATGAATGGCTCCTTACTCAACTAATTACAAAATTGTTGAAGTTGAACACCCCTCCGTATGACAGAATGGTAGCACCTACTGGAACAGTCTGCAGGCACCTGAAGGACAGTTGTATCCGTGGGATGAATCGTCAACTTACATAAAGTCACCTCCGTTCTTCCAAACCATGGTTCGAAGCTAATGATCTTGACATTAATCAAGCAGCGTCAATCAGCGTGAATAACTTTCATTGTGGTTTTGTTAGCAACTGGATAATACTCTGTTATATTAGGAATAACGTAATTAAGTGAATTCAAATCTCAACACACGTGGCTACCACACATTTCCACTCGTTGCTACATGCAACCACACTACACATGTTTGCAAATGCAGGAAGCGAGCCTTCCATCATTATCGTCAATAGTTGAAGCACGGGTCCTTCTGAAGTTTGGTGATTCAGTAACGACGGACCACATCTCTCCAGCTGGTAGCATCGCACGGAACAGTCCGGCCGCTAAATATTTGTCTGAAAGGGGGTGGGTTTGTGCTACCTTATGCCCTTTCAGTGTTTTTAATCCTCTCTCCTCCGTTGCAACGTTGAATTCTATAACAAAAGTTGTGATATATTTGTAAGAGTGGTTTAATAACGATGTATGTCGTTTTAAAACAGTCTTCTTTTATGTTTATTTTAAATAGTTTTTTTTTATTTCAGTTTTTACCTTAAAGTGCGTGTTTTTATTTTTTTTTATGTTGCTTCATTTATTTTCTGCAGCTTAAGTCCAAAAGAGTTTAATTCCTATGGGTCCCGACGAGGAAATGACGCAGTGATGTCACGTGGTACGTTTGCTAACATTCGATTGGTCAACAAACTTGTACCCAATCCAGGACCAAAAACACTCTACATGCCTACCAATGAAATTGTGAGTTTTTTTAGTTATATATTTATGAATTCAGAAATTTGTTTACATCCCTTCTAAAAGTATTGAACGATCATCGTTGTCATCATTTCGTAAATATGTAGTCACCCTCACCATAAATGTACAGCACATATAGTCGTCTTACCGGCGTTACATTTGCTACAATCATCGTTATCATCAGCACATCTTTAGCACCATCCTCCACATCCCACACAACACACAGATGGACATATACGAGGCAGCAGAGAGATACAAATCCAGCAACATTCCAGTGATCATCCTAGCGGGCAAGGAGTATGGTAGCGGATCTTCCAGGGATTGGGCGGCAAAAGGTCCAAGTCTTCTGGTTAGCTACTTTAAATTAAATTTCTTTTTTTTTAACTTAAAGTAATCAGGTCAAATTTAGTTTCACTACTTATATCTGTGTGTTTTCTCCACACAACAACAGACACGCATGCAAACATTTTTAGGGCATAAAAGCCGTTATAGCAGAAAGTTACGAACGCATCCATAGAAGCAACTTGGTCGGCATGGGCATCATTCCATTGCAGTTCCTGCCCAACCAGAACGCGGACACACTCAACCTAACTGGACAAGAAACATACACCATCCACATGCCTGACCACTTGCACGCTGGGCACCACGTCACTGTCCAGGTTGTTTCATCTTTATACTTGTTCTTTTACGTACATTGGCTGAAGTTTTCCGTAAATTTACTGAATTTATTTAACCTTTTCCTCGATTATTAGACAAACACATGTACGAGCAATCTTAACACACTGTACGAAGGGTTTATCTTATTAAACAATTAATTTGTCAGCTACAAGACGGCAGAACATTCGAAGCCATAGCGCGCTTCGACACAGAAGTTGAACTAGTGTACTACAGGAACGGTGGCATCCTCAACTACATGGTCAGGCGCATGTTGTAGCCTTCCCTTTTGTCCGCGAAAGCACCAACAATTTGTTCTCGATACATAACATTTGTTTTGTTTTTGTGTTAAACGTTTAAAATTTTGTTAATTTATGTTAATAGTTGTTTTAACTGTGATAAAATCGCACGCTTGTTTGTTAATAGTGGAATATGTTTGGTAGCGCGGTCGTGTTCGTTTCTCAACTTTGGTTTGGTTTTATATAAAATTATTTGGTTGAATTATTATAATATATTATTATACTATAATTAGAATTATTTCTCCATGGCATGTAAATTGTAATAATTATAATTCTAATGAAGCATAAGTTTAGTTAGATAGCGTCGAAAATGAAGATGCCAGCTTCTTACGAAAGTTTTGTCACCATTTTATTTTCATTTAAATAAGTGAATGATTGAATTTACAACTGGGCTTCATAGAAACGTATTAAACTGAAAACCACCAACCCACATCACATTCTGCTTGTGTGGCGTACAATCTCTTTGAAACTGTTCATATTATTATGTGCACACAAAAACATACATTCACGTACAAAATAATCTAAAATTACGTGTGTAACTTGAATAGAATAATTCTTCTAACATTGTAAAAAATAGGATAAAATTTAATTTTAAATCATTTACTCGTCGACTTGTGGCAGCCAGAATGCCTGCAAAGAATGTTATTTATCTTTTCTATTAATTCGTAAAAATCATGGAAAAAAGATATAAAATAAATAACGGTTAATAAACGAATAGATCACTATTGGAAATAAAATGCGAAAGGTCGCCTACCATATTGGAGCATGCGCTGGCCATCATCATAAACTTAGGGTTGAACTGGACACATTGCACCGGAAGTTTGTGTTCACTATTCAGTACAACCACCTGTAGTCGGCGTATGTTTGCGGTTGTATGTGTGTGGTAATGTATCGTATGCCCGTGCGTATCTATTCGTATCTATACGTATGTCGGTGTACATGTATACGAATGTGTGGCGAAGAAAAAGTCATGTCATGTACATGTGTAGTTATTTAGATAAATATATATATATATAAATAAGCCGTGATGGTGACATTGATGTTAAATAATAATGTGACATGAAGAATGATAGATGATTATGACGATGGTGAAGTCACGGTCATATTATAGTAAGATGGTTGTTAATAAGATCGTCGTCATCACCTTGGTGCCTGTCTCGGTGTTCCAGCAGTGAATCTTGCCATCGGTAGAGCCTTCAGTCAATAAAGTTCATTCAATTAATCAATTAACAACAGGTAGCCAGGTAGTAATTCTTACTAAAACTAAATGGATACATGTACAACTGTTTAATGGAAAATACATTAATTAATGAGAGATTTACGTGGGTAAATCTTAAAATCTAACTAACCACTGAAGACAAATTGTGAATCTGGGCTAAATGATGCTTCTAATGGCAAACCCTTGTTATTCAGTTGGCCCTTCAAAATATTTGTTAGGTGAGGTGGTTTGTCTTCAAAATAACTTGTTTTGAACAATTAAAAATGTTTAAACAACTTCAATCAATCAAGACTTTTGCATTGATCTTCAAAAATGTAAAATCATATTTATAAGCATATAATTAGCAAACTGCAAAAGTCTAGACTAAACTGACATGAAAAATGATATTGCAATTGGAACCCAAATCATTGCTCAGAATGGCTAATAAAAATTTTAAACTGACATACCATCACAAATGCTTACAATAATAAATTACAATAGAAAAACTATTAATGAAAACTATTAATGAAAAGTTAAAAGCTGTTAACAGTGTAGGTCTGTATGGGAGTGCCCTGGAAAGCATCAATCAAACGAATGACCTGTCCATTGGTGGAAATGAGAATCAGTTTGCCGTCGGGGCTGAACTTCATCCCAGTCCAATCACAGTCCTTGTCTTGTTGCATGCGAAACGTTGCAAATGGTCCCTGCAACCAATGGAAGGGAGAGGAATTATTTATTTTCAATCAGTTCAACATCAACTACAATTCATAAATTATGAGTCTTCCATTAAGTTTAAACCGATGTTTTGAAATAATAAAGTAATGTATGCTAAAAGCAACAGTGTGTTTGACACTGAACCTTATCAAAGGAGCGTAGGTCATAAAGTTTCAAACTTTCTGAAGCAATGCCAGCAGCAAAGATCAGTCCTTCAGGATCAAAGGCAGCCACTGGTCGACCAGGAAGATTCATCAAACCCTGCATGTCCAATGAAATAAAAGAACCATTAAGATTGGATCATTGAATCAAATGATGAAAATTAAGATGGTTCATTAAGAAACTCAGTTAATGCTAATCAACGAAATTAGAACCACAAACAAAAGAAAAACAAGTTGAACCTGACAGCTTGGAGATCTGAGATCCCAGAGTCGAATTGATTTGTCCAACGACCCCGACAAGAATGTGTCATCGATTGGTGACATACAGAGAGTTACTACTCTGTCAACACATTAGCACGTAGAATATTGATATTATTGATTAATCATTATGTAATTAATCAATTAATAATTATTAATGAAAATAGTTATACATTCAAATAACTTTTGTTATCTTTCAACTCTCAGTAACATTTTTATAATGAGGATTACTTCTTACTTTTTTGAATGGCCTTGAAAGTATCTTATGTACTTGTTGTCATGAAGTGATAAATATCTGATTGTGTCTGCAAAAAAATTTTCATAAAACTGAATTTTAGAAATGTTGAAAATAAAACTGCAGAAAGAATTCAACAAATTTTACCTAAATAAATCATAGTTTGATTAAGCATAGACTTTTAAAATAAACTAAAATTTTTTTTGACTAACATCACTGCTTTTTGAGTTATACACTTTTCAGCTCCTTTTATTTTTGTCATTAGAAAACATCAAACCCCAGTTAATAAAACCATTTAATTAAGTAAATAAAACTGACAGGCCAGAAAACTTATTAAAAGAATAATCATATGAATGGGATATAAATAAAGCATTGGTTAAGTTTTTGAACACAGTGTTATAGTTATATGCCTGGTTTGATTCAAACAAACAAACTCAAATAGAAACTACACTAGGTTATAATAATAATTTAGTCAAAAAACTTAATAGTTTTATTATATATTATATCCAACTCATACAATTAATAAGTTTTCTGATATATTGTAAAACTTTACTTGAAGAAAAAGTAATAATTAATTAAAAATTACCATCAACTTTGGTGGAGCTGTGTATAGCTGTGTTAGTGGCGTGAGTGTATCTAATCAAGTCGACCCCATATTTCTTGCTGTTTAATGTCCTCTTTGGCCTGCAAACAATTTTAGTTTCCATGGGATACGTTGGCGCTTTAATTTCTTAATTAGTTGAAGTAAAATTTACTCACGTTCCATTCTGGCAGTCGTATATTATAATAGAGTCGTCGTCACTACTTGAAATCAGTGTTTCTCCAGTTGTGGAAAAGTCCATGCTGTTAATTCGGTCGGAATTTTCGCGAAAAATTTTCGCGACAACAAAATTCCTCACAACTTGCTCTGTTAACTTCATTTTAACTGTTAAATGTTACTTAAAACTACTTCTTGAAACAACAAATATATTTGATACCAAAAACCAACATACCGCAAAGACGGGCAAGCGATACTTATAACGAAATGTTGATTGCTTTAGCAACGAAACTTCAGCAACGATTAATAATGCTGTTGTAGTGATAGACCTGATATATAATGATATTCTAATTATATGTGATAGACTAAAGAACAATTAAAAAGTTGGGCGCATCAAATCGCCGTGCTAGCGAACATTGTATCAATCAATCAATCAATCAATCAATTAGCCTATAAAGCGCTATTTTTGCGATGTTCAACAGCGCTCCTCAATGAATTTTGCAAACAGATGGGTCTTGAGATCCGCTCGGAACTTCGTAAGTGATCGAGAAGTAATCAAAGAAGGAGGTAGAGAGTTCCATCATTATAATATTTTAAACTGATTTTTGCATCATCGTAGTTTTCTATATACTTGAAAAAAAAATTTGCATTATAAGCATAACTGGAGACAAAAGCGGCATTAACCCATTCATTTTATGTTATGAGGAGGAAGCAAAAAGGATTGCGTCATCTTCCAATTGGGTTTATTGCATGGATATATTATATATATCCATGGTTTATTGATTGTGTGTGGTTGTGTTGTATAATAACGCGAACACCCTCAGATCGTTAAGTTGAAGTTTTATACAATATTTTTATGCTCTAGGTAGACTAAACCTTTATGTGAATCTAAATTAAAGAGTAGAACTTAAAAAATAGGTGTTTGTTTAAAGCTGGCCTTTTCGCATTCATGGGAAGTTTCTTCGTCTATGTTCATATCTATTCTACATATATGTCTCTACCAGATTACATATTAACAAAATAAAACATAAAGCTGTTTTGACTTTTACTGATGCTGGTCAAGTTTTCGTAGCACTCCATTACTTAATTTAATGGCTATATATATGGAATGGCTAGCGCTCGTAGCTATTCGCTTTTCTAGCGCTAGTCATTAGAACGGTACTTTTTGACACCTTAATGTACATTAAATTAATAGCAAAATGAAACATTGAATCTAATTTAAAGAGTGTTAACGTTGTTTTGATCTGGCCGACGGATTTCTTTCTGTTATTCGCGTCATTCAGTGGTAGTCGAACGTAAAAAACTAATAATATATCGCTCAAAAATGTATTCCTAATACATTTTAAATACTGGTAATTAAACTTTTTGTTTTTTTTTTAATTTTTAAAAATGGCTGCTCAGTTCAGGAGCACTTCATGGGACCCAATACTCATCATCTCCCAAATCATCACCATGCAATGTATTTTTTACTTTGGATTTGGTTTCTGTACATTATTCGTTGATTTAGTAACCGGATCACTACACTCTCTTGACCAAATGTTTTCCTATCAGGCTGGTTGCTTTTGCTTTCTAATTGATTCATCAAATAAATAAAATAATAAATAAATGAATTAATCATCATGAATGATTGAATGGGACCAATGGATCCGTTTTTTAATCTATCTCTAAAATTTAAAAAAATAATTTTGAAGTTTTTTTTCTCTTTGTTTCATATCAAGTCAATCAACAAATTTAATTTATTGTTTCAATAATAATATTATAATATTACATTAAATCAATATCAGAATATTTAGAACAACTCAGTCATGAAATGAAATTTCAATAGGATTGAAGAAAGTAAGTAACCAATCATTTATTTATGAGTTAAAGAGGGAAGGTGTGGTATTTGTATTTTGAAAAAATGTAGTCCATTTTAGTGGATAATATTAAAAGGAGACTAGAGAGAATTGAAATTTGTAATGTATTTGTGCTAAAAAAGAAAAGAAAAAAGTTTTGGCGATGTGCTGACAGGATAAGTTAAGATGGTTCAACCACGTTAATCGAAAAAGATTTGATTACAATTTTGTAGAATTATGAAAACAGAAGGTAAAAAAACTAAACGAGTATTGACTTTTTGAGCTGAAGGAAGAAGCCTAAAATTCAGGCTAAATGGCTTGAGTTAGCTTGAGTTAAATATTAATTTTGCTATAGTTAAAAAGTTCTGTAAACAAAATCAGTTTGGCTGTATATTTTTAGTTAAGATTTGCTATCACATAATTATTATAAAACGGAAAACTATAATATAAACTTAACTACAATCCTAACTGTTACAATATATTTATTTATCTTCTGTTCGAATAAATGATAATTTGTGTTTGTTATTTAAATTAAAGAAATTCAATATTTTTATAACTTATTTAAATTTTAATAAACATAAAACCATTTTCCTAATAACAATTCAATTTTTAAAAGATGCTAAACTTCCGAGATGTGCGAGGAGAACTCTTGATTGCGGCCACATTCTTAAATTCATTAATCGGGTCAGCCATCATTTTGTCTTATACATGTTAATAACAAGTTTCCTCAAAAATTAAATTAATTGCAATGTTAATATTTGTAATTAAATAATAATTGATGTGAAATAATACATACTGAACCGTAATATTGAATTGCAGGAGTTTGGGCTTGTGGTATGTCATTCAGCGAACAAAATTATGTTGGGATTTCACAGCCACTGTATACATTCTACACGTAATAATATGCTGGTCTGTTAACAAATACCTATCCACCTCCATATTCTGGTGGTTGCTGACCTGTATGAATGCCATTGTTATGACTGTCTTAGGGGAATATCTCTGCATGAAAACTGAATTAAAAGCCATACCACTCGTTGGTACAAAAGTCGATTTATGATGATCTATATAATAATCCAATTTAGGTGTTAATAAAATTTTTATTTAAAGGAAAAAATTCAACATCAACTATTTTGTTTTTTTTCAATGTTTGACTTTTTGTACATAGAACACTTGTTTATTTGTCATGTTAATATATTTTTTAATAAAAAAAAATATTTTGTTGATTCGGTCTTCTAATGTGTTATTGAGTTGTAATCATCAAAATGCGTCTAGATCTAATTCTGTTTCGTGCCAGAACTCCGCTAACGATTTAGCCTTCCAGTCGTCCGTCTGTGAAGTGTTAGGGAAACGTTCCGTCGCAACCGCAATGTGCGTAGCGTGTTCGTTTTCTGCGTCGTTTCCACATTTTAATTTGCTGGTCGTTCTGGATGAATTTGTTGGATTGTTCGATTGTTTCTCACTGTCTAAGGACTTGTCAAGTTTGGATTGGCGTGAGGAGTTGAGGTTATCTGCTTGGCACGCATCTTCGTGCCGTGGTATTCTCGAAGGTTTTAATTCGTCGTTATCGTGTGAACTGTTGTCGTTGCAATAAAAGTTTTGAAACTTCTTTAAAAACTTTTTCTTAGTCCTGAATTCTGAGCATCTTTCGGTAGAGGCCCTCCCAGAACGAATCGCATCGTCGTCGTCGTCTTCATTAAATATACTTGATAATTTTGTAGTATTTAGTTTTAAATTGTTATTGCTAATATTTTCAACAGAATCTCTGAACAATGGTTTCAGAGAGCCTCGTCGCCCGTTGTTAATCTTCAACAACTCGTCATCATCCACGTTATCGTTCAAAACGTTGCCGTCCACGTTGATCTCACTAAGTCTTGTTTGCATATTTAGCGGATTGAGTTTGAAGCCTTTCATTGATGTTCTGCTGCTATCTTTTGATTTCTTTTTTTGGTTGGATTGGTTCAGCTTTCTAGGTGATACGCAGTGAGATTTTGGTTTTGAATCTGAACCACTGAGCGCTAGTTTTGAATCCGAATCGTTGACAGATAGAGGCGGGAGAGAAACTTTACGCAAGTTTGGTCTTAAGGGGAGAAAGTGTTGGTACTGGTCTGATAAGGAGAGTTCGTCGTGGATGCTGGATTTCCTACCGTTCCAGAGGCTGCATCTGTTTTCGGTTATCAAATTTTTGTTTTTAATGTGAATTAAATTAATTTCTAAATATATTTTGAAGATAATATTAATGACGGCTATTCAATAAAATTGGTGTGGCCATTATTTTATGTCTAAAGATGTTTTGACAAAAGTTAAAAAATTCAACTTGAAGCCATGCTTATAGTCAGTAAAATGATGAAATAATTTAAATGCACAGCGGCCCTGTTTGGTTGCGGTCTAGCTGTGTATTGTTGTTTGATTGCTTTTTGTTGTCTTTTAATGCTATTTTGATATGGGCGGGAATATATAACTTACGTTTAAGCCCATTATTTATTTATATTTATTTATATTTGCGTACTCCAGAGCAATTCCTTGAGTTATTACACATACGTATATAAAATTTGTACGCACATCGATTGATATGCACAATTTATGGAGGTTCGTTGTGACGATTGTTATTATGCAAGGAGACAGCTCACTACAGCGCAATTGTATGTAACCATGTAGTGTATAGATCTTCATGCAAGCAGTTTTACATTTATTTATCAATAAAAAAACACTACCAAGTAAAATAAGAAGCTCTGTTGAAAATTTTTTATAAAACCATTTCACAAACATTCAACCGAATTGAATACCTTTCGGTTAAATTTCGTTTGATTTGAGCTAAGTCTGCAAATAAGTCGCAATTGAGTTTGTTGAGTTCAAGGAGAGGGTGATCAGAGTTGTAGGAGTTTGCGTGCGTTGTGTTCCTATCAACGACACGTTGGGATTTGTTCTTCCCACTTGGTCCCTTGTCTGAAAAGGATCTCGAATGGTGCTCTTTCTCAAAATTTTTAGCACCTTTTTTCAAACTTCTGTTTCGCGTATTGTTGTCGTGGTCTGTACGGTTTCAGGAAAAATGAAAAGAGTTACGGTAACGTTTTTAATGAAAATACACATTAATAGTAATAAAAATTAATCATATTAATAAATATTAATAATAATCAATCTAGATAATGTAACCTGTAACATGGACGTTTAGCGGGATGACATCTTGTGAAATTGTTTTGTTTTGATGCTGCTGAAAATGTTGCTGCTGCTGCTGCTGCAAAAGTTGTTCCTGATTGTAATAATGTTCTTGATGTTTGAGATGTTGTTGATGATGTTGACCTTGTTGGTGAAACTTAGCATCATTATTTTGGCACGTGTTGGATGCGGTGTGAGATGAAGCTGATTTGTGAAATCCATTGTCGCCATCATCGTTGTCGTCATTACCATCACTGTCTCTCACTTCAATCACAAATTCTTCTTCAATCGCTGCGCTTCTATTCAATCTATTCCCAAAGTTAGCGTGAGATTTTGACTTGTGCAGCTGGCCATTCAAAAAATTTTCGCCTTTCTTTGATTTTCGCTTCGATAATTTGAGCTCCTCTAGTAATTCGACGGCCCTGGATTTGTTGAATGCTTCGATCTCTTCATCCAAGCTATCCCACTCGTCCTCGCTGCTTCCTTCATCGTCGTCATCGTCGTCAACATTTTTGTTGTTGTCATTGTTGCAGCATTGTTCTCGTTCTCTCTTCAAGTCATCGACTGCAGTGCAGTTTCTGAAATCAAGTTCGGTGCGATAATAATTACTCTCGTTATTGGAACTGCTGCTGTTATGTTTATCGCTGTAAATATCGGTGACGGTATTGTTTCTTTTTCTGGCACTGACCCAAGCTGATCGAGGTCGTTTGTATAGGAGGTCAGTGCAAGCTGTTGTTGTTGCAGCTGTGGTTACTGTTTTTGTTGATGATGTTGTCGCTGGTATGGTCTCTGTTGCTGATGTTGTTGTTGTTATAACCGTTGCTGCTCTTGATTTTGCCACCCGTGGGATTGTTGATGTTGTGGTCTTTGATGTTGTTTTTGTTGTTGTTGTTTTTGTAGTTGTCATAAATCTTGCTGTTGGTGTTGATGTTGTCGTTGACAATGGTGATGACGTTGATGTTGTTTTTGTTGATGTAGTTGCAATTGATGTTGCTTTCGCTTTCTCAACTTCCATATCATTTCTTATATTTCAAATGTTTCAATGCTTCTATCAGTTCTGTTGTTGTTGATATAATTAATTATTATTTTATCTTTGTTGTTAATGTCTTTGTTGTTGTTGCTTTTTTGATCGTCAGAATCCTGTTAAAATGATCTATTGCTTGTTACAGTAGTATTTTTTTAAGTGTGGAAAATTTACATTAAACTTTTTTCTATCTAAATTAACATCAACCTATCAATGTGCTTTAAAGCCTCAACCCAGATATGTACGTAATTTTAGAATGATAATTTATTACACTATTTATCAGTTGATTGCTGTACATTATACCATTTTATTATATTTCAAAACACATCTCAAAGTTTAATTTCACTTTTAAACTAAAACAAACATACAAAAATTATTCTACCCTCTTGAGAAATTAATTACTGAAATGAAAATGGACAGCCAGTCCAAAGACGGTACTGCGGTACAGCCCAACTAAATGGCAAACGATCATTTCTCTCTTATTTCTTCCCTATGAAAGACAAAAATGTTATTCGAAAGAAAAAAAACACACCAACACAAACATAAAAGTATATATTTTTATAATTCTGTGCATTTATTTCACGTATATATTTATGTCATGAATATGCATGTACGTATATACGTATGAATATTCTATATAACACTCACACACACACGCACACACACATACACGTGTGTGTATGTATATATATATATATATATATATATATATATATATATATAATGTATAATTAATGCAGGCGTGCTTTTCGATACAAAGTTAATCTGAACATTAGATGAGAAATATATATATTTGTGTGTGTGTGTTTTGCGTTTGTGTGTAAGTGTTTTGCGTGTGCGTGTGTGTTTGAGTGTATTTAACGCGTATGTTTGCGTATGTTCGATTATGTACGCAAACAAGTTTGTACACGAAAAAGTCATTATGGATATACGTATGTATGATTGCGTTTCCGTATAAATATAAGAATGATAATACGTGTGTATGTATGTCTATATAAGTGTATGTATGTATGAATGTATGTAAATATGTGTGTATGCATGCATGCATGCATACATACATATTTGTATGTATGTATATATGTATTATTATTACAAGTCAATTTGTAGAGCGCTAACTACAAAAAAAGATCTCAAAAGCACTCCCTAAATAAATGAACAAACAAAACATTAGTCAATCGAAGACAAAGACATTGTTAAATTGGCAAAAAAATGACTTTTCAGCTCCTTTTTAAACAAAAACAATGATAGATCTGATCTTCTTAGAAACGCCGGTAAACTGTTCCAAACCACCGGAAGCAATGCAGTTTCAGTTGAATGGTAGCATCAGTAGGCCGATTGGTTAAGTGGCATTAAATTGTTTGTCGTTAGATAATTCATCAGGAAATCAAGAACAACACGCTCCAAAACCTTTGAAACAAAGGAAAAGTTTGATACTGGTCTGTAATTACTCTCCTCATTTGCATCTGAGTTTGCTTTTTTCAAAATCGGTTGAATTATCGTGTGCTTACAGTTAGAAGGAAATTTACCAACGCGTAAACAAAGGTTTAAAAAACTCGTCAGAAAACAGACAAACGAGTCCAAGTATCTTTTAAAGATATGCGTAGGGATTATGTCCAAACTGCACGATGTATGTATGTATGTATGTATGTATGTATGTATGTATGTATGTATGTATGTATGTATGTATGTATGTATGTATGCATGTATGTATGTATGTATGTATGTATGTATGTATGTATGTATGTACGTATGTATGCACATTGTATGAATAATGCGTCACATTGAGTGCACATGCTTTGCCGTCACTTGCATGAAGACAATAGAAGTCGTAAATTATGCCGTTGTAGGTTGACGACTATGATTCTGTTGATTATTATGATGAAAATGACCATGATGACGATAATGAAAATGTTAATAATGACAATGATAAAGATGGTAACGACGAAAATGATGATGGGGAAGATGGTGATGAAGAAAGAGATAATAACGATGAGGATGAAGAAGAAAAAAGTAGAAGGAGGAATAGAAATAGAGTCGATAAAGTAGGTTAGGATGATAACGAGTGAGTGAATTATGATGACAAAGGAGAAGACAACAAATTAGGTGACTATTATTGATGAAAAAAATGCTGACGAAGACGACGACGCCAATGGCAACCTTGACGAAAATGTTAGATGATATTTGGAGCAGGCGTCTTTTTATGATTAGTGACAATGACGACGTCAACCACACGTCATTTTCCGTGACTAACAAAACATTTTCTCCTCTTTCTCTTCTGTATCCATGCAGACTTCATACTTCCGTACCAACACTCTAATAAACGTGAACATGGAAACACATGTGTACTTATAAAGACACACATAAACATACCACACACTTTCATACACACAATCGCACTAACATGCACAAACACAGACATACACACAGACAAACATACACAAATATACACAAGTACAAACATGCACACGCATTTTATATATTCATAAACGAGCGTGCGTGAGCGTGCCTATATGAATCTCTCTAACACTCTCAAACGCCAACGAATGTAGAGGATTTAATGAGAAAACAATTGTGGATATCTCCAGTTTTCCATATAATCATCAAACCAGGTCACTTCATTCATCATATGACGTCATGAAAAATTTCTTTCAAATACTCTGCGTCACTGCGTGTGTGTGTGTGCGTGTGTGTGTGTGTGTGTGTGTGAAGGTCTCATTCGAAATTTTTTAGAAATACCTGCAACTTGTCATATCAACACTTCGATGTTCGTCACAGAATTATTGAAGGTTAACGATACATGTATGTGTGTGTATGTATATATATATATATATATATATAATATACATATAAATATATAGATAAGTTATTACTATTTGTATAAATTTTTGTATAAATTTATATAATTAGATATATGATGTGGGGTATAATATGGTTATTACGTAGCAGAACCTGGCAAGCCATATGTATGAGAAACAAAACGAACACACCTAGTAAAACTGCGGCAAGCAGGAAAATATCCTTTTCAATATTTCTTTTTCATTCTTATAATGATATAATCCATGATGTAAATTTTTTTTGGGAACTGAGAAATATGGTCTAACCGTTTTGGAACAGCAATTCCGAATTTGGTTACAACGTTGATACTGATACTGATAGCAAGGACCATCAAATATTTTCCGACATTTTCAGACATTGCTTTTTTTTCTTTGACACAACGCAGAGTCAACATATGCGCTTTAAAATAATTCCAACAATTTTACAAAAAAAAAATCATTTTAGATAAATTATTCTTGATCAAAAAATTTAATGAAATAATTTACAAATTAATTTTACAAATATTAGCACCTTACCACTAACATAATAAAGAAGCGGCTTTAGAAACGTTACCTAAACTACAACAATGTTACACATACGATACTGCCAACTAACCAACCAATCGTAGCTTCATTTTTAATAGCACCCTCATAACCACTTATTCATACATGAAATTTATTTGCCGGTCGGCAAACGTATTTTCGATTATCCAAATTCAAGATTCATTTGAATAAGCTTCTTTTGATAAATCATACCCTTGTGTTAAAAATGTTGCAATTAATTCATTACTCTTGCTAAAATTTAAACTCGGTTATTTGACTAAAATTACAATACAATAAGTGTTGCAACACATTTAGCAAAATTAAATTAACTGCTTATACACAAACATTTAATTTATACATACCATTAATTCTGAATATAATTGCGTAAAAACTGACTTGCGTGTGACCTAGATAAATTAATTTATGTTCAAATGAAAAATGACCTAGTTAAATATATTTGAGGCGATAGAACATCATTGACCTACATTAGCTGCTTAGTCACGGGCGTTAACAGTGCTTATCAAATGTTAAAATATTGCGGTGAAATTTGATACCTGACATTTACAAAAACAACAACAGCAGCAGCATAAACAACAGCAGCAACACAACAACAACAGCAGCAACACAACAACAACAGCAGCAACAACAGCAGCAACAACACAACAACGACAACAGTAACATCAGCAACAACAACACTCAACAGCAGCAACAGCATCTTAAACAACACAACAGCAGCAGCAGCAACAACTACAACAACAGCCTACCTGCTTCAACTTTCCACAATACCACAACACAACATCGCCTTTATGACCCCCTCTGTAAATCATCTCCCTTCCTAAGGCTCTACTGTTTGAAGTGTGTCAAAACAACTTTGGCGCCAAAAGTACGCCATACTGAAGACCACACGCACGCACATACACACACAAACAAACACGCGCGTACATACTCACACACAAAACACGGTACAATTAAATTCATTTAGAATCTATTACACAATACATATACAATTCAAGAACAATGGGAAAAATGTATATAACATAGTTTCTTGATGTAAGTGCACACGTGTGCGATCTATATTTAGGAATAAGCATCTATTTATAAACAGACAAAGGAGAATGAGTGATTCACTGAATTATTAAGTTGGCAGATTATAGGCAATGGCCCCAGGACCAGGGATGTGCTGAAATGATTTCATGGCGGAGGTATTTAATAATTAATAAATGTATTGAGTGTGCTCGTTATTTATGTTATCATTTCATTTGATATTCAGCAGATCGGCTTGCCATCGAAATAGTTTATTAATTCTTTTGTCCTTATTTTTCAAGTTGTGTCGTATCATTCACATCTATTCGTGTTACTGCTACTATTATCATCATCATCCTCACCACCCTCATCATCATCATCGTCCTCGTCATCCTCGTCACCATCATGGTCGTCGTCATGGTCGTCATATTCGTCAGTCAGTCCTTCATGAAAAATTTTAAAACTTTCTGTTGGAACCTCGAAGAAGCAAGATAAAAAAATGGAAAATGAATTGATGCATGCAGCAATGCAAGTGCGCAGTAAAGTTGGGAAAGAAAGAAAGTTAAGACATTGACACATGATTTGTTTTGTTTGCTGCGTAGTAGCCTACTGCATACTCCGGGCTCTCACCTTTGTGTAGGGAAATTTGGAAAGCTATGAATTACGAATCCATTGAAAGTGTATTTTATGAGTAATCCATTATAACAGCTCTATCTTGAGAAGTGATGTTCTAATGATTTTGGCGACTGGTCCTGCTGTTGCAGTAACCGGTTTCAAATGCAAATAGATCCTCGCATTGTGTGAAGCCATGATTCACGCCTATTCATGGCAAAAAAGAAAATAACTTGCACGGGCTGTGTTCAACGGCGAAATTTTTTTAAAATTTACGTTTTTCAACTTAGATATTTATATTTCTAATAGTACTTGCTATTGAAAGTAATTAATTCGAATTACAATGGTATGGAATCATTCGAATCGATATCTAAGTTTGCTGGCGAAAAGACATTAAAAGTAGTAAAAAGTAATGTGGCACAAATAATAGTTTTTAGGAAAATCATCAAATCCGCAATTTTTTATTCATGAAGAAGCGTAAGAACTTTAATAAAATTTCAATCTAATCAACATAATCAACTATAAAATTATAACTGATGAAACTTGACAACATTACTAATGCCAATTCATCACACGGCGAGGACATAGGGCCGTCGGTAGGATGTTCAACCGGCAAGCCAGCGCGCCGCTAGTTGGTGCTCTGGAAGTAAGCCGACGCGTCCCCGCAGCCAATTCGTCGCGCCGTCACCAGTGGTCCATTTGCTGCGAAGCCAGCAATCTACCAATGGATAACGTGCAAGGGTTTAAATTTAAAACTTTGCCTAATAAAGCTAGCTCGGGAATTTTTGCCTGTGTCGAAAAATCGTTTTTTTTCATTTTATTTATACATTTTTTCTCAAATAACTTGAAAAAAATTTGTTGATCATAATTCGACACCTTCATTTATCTTTATTGTTGTCTGCCCCTATAAATTTGGCCATCCACGTGCGGTGCCCCATTTTGTCACCCCCGCTCGGCCCTGTGTAGTAGTCTTAATAGTAGTACAACAACCAAAATAATAATAAGAAATAACAAAATTATTACAGTTTTGATAATAGTAATAATAATAACTCGAAATTGTACTAAAACAACATGGATGAACAATGCCGTGGGGACAATTTCATCGACTTTTATATTTTTCTATCAATTGGTTGGAGTGGGAGGACAAATTAAATGAAATTGCCATCGACCTATCTAATGGACAGGAAAATAGGAATAATAATTAATAAATAGAAATAATAATAATAAAATAATAATTATTATTATTAAAATGAAGATAATGATTGTGTGACAATAATTGTAAACATAATTTTTGTTTATGGTAATAATAACAGTCATAATAATAGAAGCATTAATAATGATGATAATCATCGTGATAATGATAATAAAAATATAATAATAATAATATTACTATTATTAGTGTTATAATAATAATAATTATTATTATTATTATTATCAATGTTGTTGTTATTGTGTTGTAACGATCGGAAAGCGAGCGTATTACAAGCAAATGCCTTGGTCGTCATGACCACCACATCAAAAACAATGTTCATTTCACTTTACATCATACACATGTATGTATGTATGTATGTATGTATGTATGTATGTATGTATGTATGTATGTATGTATGTATGTATGTATGTATGTATGTATGTATGTATGTATGTATGTATGTATGTATGTATGCATGCGTGTGTGAGTGTTTGTTTGTATGTGTGTTTGTTTCTGTATAAGTACCTATGTGTTTGTATGTGTATGTGTGTGTTGTGTATTCGTGAATAATGTGTTGAAATTGCACTCCATTACGAAATTCGTTTAAGTATCTCGTAGTAGTTGTAATTAGGGTGCTAGCAACACTATTACTATTTCTACTACAAATACTATTGATAGTTGTAGTATCTGAAGTAACGCTAGCTGCTTCAGTCCTAGTAGTTATAGCTTATAGCAATTTTAACGGAAGCAAAAATTATTATTATTGTGAGTAGAAGAAATAATTGTAGTTAGCAATTATAATAGTAGAAGTAGCTGTAGTAGCAGCAGTAGTAACAGTAGTAGTAGCAGCAGCAGCAGCAGTAGTAGTAGTAGCAGCATTTTGTAACAAATGTTATATAACGACGACAACAACAACAACAACAGCAGGAGAATAATGAAGATAGTTATTGCCGACTTGTTAACGTAATTAATTGGAATTCAATAAATGTGGGGCTTGGAGCAATAAGGATGATGTTTCATTTGTTGTGTGTGCGTGAGTGTATATATATATATATGTGTGTGTGTGTGTGTGTGTGTGTGAGTGTGTGTGTGTGTTATAATAGTAAAAGTAGTTCTAGTAGTAGTAGTAGTAGTAGTAGCAGCAGCAGCAGTAGTAGTAGTAGTAGTAGCAGCAGCATTTTGTAACAAATGTTACTTAACGACAACAACAGGAGAATAATGACACATAAATACATACGTGTGCGCGTGTGTGTGTGTGTGTGCGTGTGTGTTGGCATATGTGTTCCTTTTATTTTTCAAGTTGAGCAATGTTTATTTTCAAAATAAAAACCGTTCACCCTCATTTTAAGAGGACGTATTTATAGAAGTTAATTTCATTTTTCGAGTGTGCACTTCATTCAACATGACAATTCAAAAAAAATTTACTCTTATCTTTTTTTTCATTCTCTCTCACTCTTTCTTTTTTTTCTTTTTATCTCTCTCTCTCTCTCTTTCTCTCTCTCTCTCTATATATATATATATATATCCGTGGTTTAATATATATATATACAAAAGTGATAATAATATTTTCAACGTCTCAAAATAGGTTGTATTTTATGTTCATCATATAGTACTACTTATTATATATTCGTATTATATGCACTTCCATTTCCCAATTTCCTCTTTTTACTTTTCTGCATACATTACGTACGTACGTATGTATGTATGTACGTACGTACGTACGTACATACATACATACATACATACATACATACATACATACATACATACATACATACATACATACATACATACATACATACATACATACATACATACATACATTCAGTCATTCATTCATTCATTCGTTTATTCATTCATACGTTTTCACGTCACATACAGCATTCATTAAATATATAAACTTAACAACGCACTAAATTTGCAAGCATAAACTACAAGTACATAGACATACATACATACACAGACAGACCAGACAGACGCACGGACAGACAAACATACATACATACAAACCGACAGACAGATAAAGTGAAGGAAATTTACCTGAAATAATCAAACAGCAAATGCAGGTGTTAAATTATGGATATATTTAGAAACAACAGGAAAATGACAACAAATGAATAAATGAATGAGTGGATGAATAAGTGAATGAATGAATGAACGAATGAATGAATGAATGAACGAATGAATGAACGAATACATGCAAAAATGGAACAACAAATAAACGAACGATTTATCATCATTAATAAAAATTTCAGCGTCATCAGTTATAGGCAGAATCGACTTGTCACCAAAAGTGTCATCATCATCATCAATCAAACATCATCTTTGCGGTCGTCATCTCCGTCAACATGATCATCTTAATCATTGTCATCATCGTTTAATCATCGGTGTTAATTTGATTTCTAATATCTGAGTCAGCATCATCAACGTCATTGTAACCATATTCATATCCATCATCATCGTCATCATCATCATCATCATCTTGATCATCATCATCATCACCGTCATCATTGTCGCTCGTAGTTGTTAATAATGAATGGAAATACTTTGTTATATCTGGTCGTAAAATGCGAATGTCCTTACTTAATTGTTTGTTGCATCAATAGTGATGATGATGATGATGAGCGAGGAAATGATAATAATAATAATAATAATAATAATAATAATAATAATAATAATAATAATAATAAGGAATATAATGATGAGAACGACGACGATGGGGTTGATGTTGCGTTGAGCCAACCAAATAAATTAATATTTGCAATCTATTTGCATTAAGCCGATGTACGTTGTACGATGTGTGTACGTACGTGTGTGTGTGTGTGTGTGTGTGTGTGTTGTGTGTGTAGCACGCTCACACACACGCGCGTGTATGAATGGGCAATTTATTGTTTATTAGTCACCATTGAAATTGTGTCAGACGCAAATTTCCAGAAAAGATACAAAAATTTTACTTTGATAATAATAATAAGAAAAAAAAGAATTAAAATAGTAAATATTATAAAAATTTTAAAAATTTTAAACGGTTTAAAATTGCAAACTATTTAAGATTTAACAAAAAAAATGGCTGATCGATTGATTGTCGTAAAAAAGAAAAAAAATTGATTTACAAAATGAGCCAGTGGGTGAGTGAATAAGTGAATGAATGAATGTATAAATGGGTAAAAAAGTGAATGAATGCATGATTGAATGAACGAACGAACAAAAGATAAAACACGAAAGAATGAACTAAAGTGAAAAAGACTGGAGCGCGTTACGTGAAATGATGTAAATAGAATTCCATGAATGGGCGGATGAAACTTTTAAAAACCCATAACAATGGATTCAATCATGTCACCACTGAACGCCATTCATAAGCGTGAGTCAGATGTGACAAAAAAAATGGAAAAACAAATGCTTTTTATATGCGAGTTCCTGTGACGAGTTTGCTTGTTAGGATGTTTTTTATCCTTTTAATGTTCGATATAATCCATGTTCTGAGTAAAAGAATGAAATGTAAACTTAATGGTGCGCAGTAAAATGAACAAAGAAACAACGAAGTTTGAACGAGAAGGGCGACTGACGCATTGGTTATTTATCTTTGAAATTTGTTTCATACTTGATTGTTCACGTCATTTTGATTTTATTGCAAAATTTTGTAATCAGATTTGTTGATTGAAAAATGAATCTTGGACATGCACTGATGAAAATAAATTACAGTTAGAATTTTGCAAGGACAGTCAGAAGTTTTTTGTTTTATTATTTTTGAAAAAAAAGTATCAACAACAAAGACACAGTGGCAAAGAATCTAGGGGTGGATTCATTACAAATGCTTGTCACAACTGGAAGGGAGTTTAGTATTTTCATTAAGTCAGTAAAACTTATTGTATTAAAAGAAAAATCTACCGTTCGTCAGCATAATTTTGACTACATTACATCACTACAAATGTTGGCCCCTCCGTCAAAATTTTATCATTTTCCGAATTTTGCCCCCCCCCGTCAAAGTTGTCCAGATCCGCCACTGCACATCAAATTAATGCATCACAGGTGGCTTAACAATGTTACCCATATAATGACAAAAAGTAAAATGAAAGTGGATGTAAAGTGAAAGTACATAGAGTTGAAAACTTTCAGGTAGAAAAAAAAATTCAAATGAAAAATTAATTACATTTCAGTGCCTGTCTGTCTACACTTTTATCTCTTGTCTTTTCATCTATTTTTTTTCTACTTCTACAAATTAAAAAAATAAACATTTATAAATCCTTACATAATCACAGGTTTGCAATCATCAAAGCGTGTTTATATAAATCACGTGACTAAACTAGAAACACGAAATCAGACAGAATATTTATTGAAAAAAATTTCACTATATAACATTAAATATTTGTTTTTTAACAAACTCTTTAAATCATTTTTTAGGTATGCAAATTCTAATGAAAAAAATGGTTTACTTCCCAAACCTCTATAGAACTGAAAATGAATTATGGCCATCTTCATTCTAAATGTAATTTTGTTGAACGTGTCCTACAATAATTCCTACTAACGCGGTATCCATAGCTTCGCACTCTAACAAATACAGGCATACAATGACTCACTCACACACACACACACCACAAACACACACACACGCAAATATACACATACACACACATAACATTTTCAGCCCCATATTGTTTAGTGTTTACTCCTTCCAAATATTACTATCCCCTTATGAATGCATCTACATAAGCAGAGCGATACAGTCTCCACTCCACAATGTATTTGTAAAACTGCATCTGCATCGTATCACATCACAAACAATATTATACAAACATTCATATGTTTATATACAATATAAATACGGTATACCTGAGTTTCGTCTGATCAACGTTTGCCACGTGTGTCTCTTAAATTAGGTTCAATTCTGCAGAAGGCATTTGACACAGTTGACGGCATTACCTCCACCGTACGATCAAATTCCATGAAAGTTCCATATGCCAATCAATCATGTCATAGTTATATTTCTTTGGCCATATACCAAGAATATTATTTAAAAAATATCCAACACTTCCCACCAACCAAACAACTAACCAATAAATTGTTCGATTTATCCCATATGTAATTACGCATAAATGTATTTTATCTGTGAGAATGTGGTTTTTCCATTTAATTGCCAGCATTTCTTTTAAATGCCGGTTTCTTGTTTATTTCAAATGTCAAACATAAGAAAAAGGGTTGTCTCGATATCCAATCGATGTCTTGACATTATATCGAGACCACCATTTTGAAAAAAAAAGTTACCGTCGTAGACCACTCGGCGATGTAAATATTAATAAACCTAAATGTGTGTGTTTCTTGATGTGTGTGTGTTTTGTCGTATGGGAGCATGTGTTTTATAGTGTGAATGTGTGTGGTTTTTAGTGTGAGTGTGCGTCAATGTGAGTGTGTGTGTGTATCTATTCACCCTAGCTACCAGCCAGCAATTCAAGTACCGAACAACCCAAAGAAACCATCAATAAAAAGACATTGGTTGCAACAATGTCTTAATGAAAATATCATCAACAACATCAGCCACGACATACAATACATTAAAAAAAAACAACAACAACAAAACTACGGACAAGAGTTCAAACATAAAATAAAAAGAAACATCAGAATAATTTATAAGTTTATAATAAGCAATAATAAATTGTGCAGATAGGCGATCAAACAAAGAGGAGAATGCAAATATTGACGCGTATCTACGCGTTCTGTATCTCTCATGTTTATCAGCATATCTACCTACCTGCATGCGTTTGTGCCACTTGGAAACATCAACATTTGCTTAGCCGACACACAACACAGACGTCACTTAAGATCTTATTCGTACATACACGCATGAAAATTTAACATACATATATACTATAATGTATACCGAAATACACCGACGTGCAAAGGTGTGCATGCATGCATGCACACACACACACACACACACACACACACACACACGTTCACAAGACATTCATTTGATCACGTACATTTACTACATTTCTACCATCACGTATATGTACGTATATGTACGTTTCTACGCATACTTGCCTTTCACGCAAACTTGTCATTTACGTATGCATGCGTCTGAATGAAAATAACAAAAACGAATTAAATAGGAAAAAATATAAAACAATACATTATTAGATTGTATTGTATAGCCCGCTAAATCGTGAATAATAAAATTCCCTTTGTTTCATTTCGCCGTTTTTACTTCTCTTCTGGTTCTCTCTTTTTCTCTCTCTCTCTTTCTCTCTTCTCTCTCTTTCTAATTTTTTTTGAGTTTTCGTTTTGATGCTCTTTTTATTTTTATTTTACCTTTTCAAAATAATTTTTTTTGACATTTTAATAACGGTTCCTAACAAAAATTATGAATGGGCTATAAATGAAACGGATAACATAAAATAAACCAGACAAAACAAATGACGCCAAATGTTTGAAAGAACTAATTAATTGAAAAAAAAAAAATATTTTTTTAATATATAACATCTTTGGTAACAACCATGACGTCAAACGTAAAACTTTTGGCGTCACTTAACGCGTAGTGTTGTGCTACCTAAACAAATACATAGACAAACAGAAAAACAATCATGCATACGTTAATACAAGCACAAGCAAACAAGCATTTACTCTTACATATACACTTATACATACAAACATGCCAACATTTATACAAACCTACTTTCAAACATACAAACATAAAACAAAATATCAAGAAGCGAGGCAAACGTAAGCAGGTGTATTTACTAAGTAATATAAACTTTTTCTTGATAAATTTTTTTTATTCATCATCATATCTACCACTATAAACGTCATGATTATCATCTTTACATCTGCATCATCATAAGACATCGCAATCACTCATAAATTATCATTTCAAACCGTCTAACTCATTATCAACAATGTCAATCGTCATCATCATGTCAGTCATCATCATCACCACCATCACTATTGCCATCATCATCATCACCATTCACAACCACCACCATCATCATCATCGTCGTCGTCATCATAATTTAGACAAGCGTGAATTTATCAGACGCATTAGAAACAAAATTAAAATTTAATTAAAAAATATAAAAAATAACATTGTTTCCTATTGTTGAGACATTTTTGTTTTTGTACGCGTTTGTGTGTGTATGTCTGTGTGTATGACTGTGTGTATGTGTGCGTGCGTGCGTGTGAGTGGTGTCTTTGTGTGCGTGTGTGCGTTTGTGTGTGTATGGTGTCTTTGTGTCGGAAGTGAGTGTGTGTACATGCTTGTATGCATTTGTATGCGTGTGTGTATGTTTGCATACGCTTATTTGTGTACGTGTATGTGCACAATGAAAAAAAAAACGATAAAATGTGGACAAAACAATGCCATTAAAATATAATAATCATAATAAGAGCAACTGCAGCAGCATAAGCATGATCAATTACCACTTTACAACAATTACATTAACAACAACAACAACAATACAAAAAAAAAGTCATCAACAACAATCTAACCAAATAACGTCCAAATCATCAGACAACAACTCAAATAACCTCAAAATCATCAACAACAACCCAAATAACATCAAATTTATTAACAACAACCCAAATAACATCAAAATCATCAACAACAACTCAAATAACATCAAAATCATCAAAAGCAACCCAAATAACATCAAATTCATCAACAACAACCCAAATAACACCAAATTCATCAACAACAGCACAAACAGCATCGCCAGTAACAATTACATAACAGGTTTTTAATTAATTTCTTGCCTATTTTTATCGATTCGATTCCAATTAAACTGAGATCAATTTTTATAGATAACAAAATCCTGCAGGGAACACAAACACCTAAACGAACGTGCACGTGCACACATACACGCACACATGAACGCATACACACACGCACACATACACGCACACATGAACGCATACACACATGCACCTGTCATTTACACATACGTATAAGCAAGACATGCAAACGCAAAAAAGGACAACGACCTTTCAAAATAAAAAAATAATTAAATTAATGTACTCATCTTTGAAATCGCATTCCTTGCGATGCTCTGCAGACTTCGTACGCATATGATCAGTCAGCATGCGCAATTTTTCACACTAATACAGACGTACAGTCCTATATGCAAACACATTTATGGTATAAACATGTGTGAGCGTATTCGTGCAGGTACGTGGAAACACACATGCCAGAACATACACTCAGCAGAAGCAAGACAATTAGGAATAACACAAGTCTATTTAAACCCCGTTAATGTACACATGTTTTTAACATCACACATACAGATATATGTTCATTAAAGCACACATATAAAGAACAAGACACATAATGTCCCGTACACACATATAAATCCTCACTCACTCACATATTTTCAAAAATACATACACACATATATGAACATTCAACTACACACACGCATACACATAAAGACATGCGTTCACACGTGCATACTTATACATTGCATTTTTAAGGTTTAAAATATCTATGCGATTCTTAATTGAACAAGATTAAAGGGAAGAATAATTAGACGGGGGAAAACACGGATGAGGTGGAAACGAAAGATGAAACGACAAACACAATAAGACGGACTGAATGAAATAAATATGTGGATGAATGATGGGATTTACTCTAGCTTGATTATGATTAAAAATAAAGAGAGATGAGATGAGAAGATGAAAGGAGGAGGAGAAAGTCGAAGAACACAAATGAATAATAACAGAAAGAAACAAAAAATATTTTAATGAAATTGCAAAATGAGAAAAGGAACGAGAGAGAGAAAGAGAGAGAGAGCGAAAGAAAGAGAAAGAGAGACAAAGGGAGAGGGAGAAACAAAGAGAGAAATTAGGAACAAGAAATCTAAGAGTCCCATAGATTTATATGAAAAAGATTGATTAAACTGTCTGATTCGAGGATTAGTGAGGATACTAAAAGTAATTCTAAAGTTGAGAGATAGTAGAGAGATAGTATTATTTGTAGTATTACAGTATTAGTAGTATTAGTAACAGAATTTGTAGGTAGGAATTTTCTGTATGTGTGCTTTCAATTAATTAATTTGTCCTTTGAATTTTTTCCTCTTTGTCATGGAGACCATAAAGCTTGCTTGGATAGATGCACATGCGTGTTAGAGTGTTTAAATATATATTTAATGTATATGTCTGTGTGTGTGTCTGTGTGCGTGCGTGTGTGCGCGTGTGTGTGTGTGGTGGGCGTATTTATGTTTGTTTGTATCACACAATATTTACGGGTGTATCTATTTACGTGGATGTGTTTGTATCTATGTGTGGTGTATGTGTTTAATATGCGTGTTTGTGTGTTTGTGTATGTGTGTGTGTGGGTCTAAAATGCTTCTGTGTGTTTTTAAAATTACGTACATATGTACTTATAACTACTTATAACTGCGTGTAAATTTCCATTTACGTTTATGAACCATTTTTGCCAAGAGCTTCGTCCAATTTGTAACAAATATGTCATAATTATAATCAATTTTGTGTCATTTCCACATCGCTATTTTTTCTTGCAAGATTCATCAAAACGCAACAATTCGGTCAACTATTAAATGAACAACATTTTTAATTCTTAATAGTACTAATAATCCATAAAATAAAGAGTCTTTCTAAACTAAATAATATAAAAGAGAGTGAGAAAGAGTGATAGACAGAGAGAGAGAGAGAGAGAGAGAAAGAGAGAGAGAGACAGACAGAGAGAGAGAGAGAGAGAGAGAGAGAGAGAGAGAGAGAGAGAGAATTGATAGGAAAATTACCCGTTTTACCTATTAATAAGTAGCTAGCTCAATTAACTAAAAATTTACTAGAAAATGCATATGTGGCCAAAAATCTAATAATTTTTATAGAAAAATACTCAGTACTAAATATTAATATTTAGATCGCGGTCAACAACGAATAATATTCGTGAAGTCCTTGTATAACTCGTTGAATATCACCACATTTCAACTACTACAAAGTGTTAAATATCGGGTTTTGTGGAGGTCGATGGTCACTAATGTCCTGAAAGGATAAGGCACGAGAAAGAAGAAGAAATATTAATATGCTATTAAGATAATTCTTGCAACTAATAAATAACCAGTTGGTAGTCGTTTGAGTTGTTATTGTTAGTTGTCAACGAGAATTTATTAATAAAAATAATGCTGATGGGTGATAAAATAAGAGAAGCTGTGATGGCAGTGGTCATCCATTCAATCGTTATCGGACTTATCACCAAAAATGTCTTGTCATCATCACCGATTTCATCAGCATCTTAGATCGACACGTTTACATCAGTTTCACCGTCGATTTCGACAACGTCATCACCAACCTCATGTTTGTCATTGGCAGAATCCTTAGTGACGTCATTATCATCGATTTCGCTGTCGCCATCAAGATTCTCAAAATTGCACGTATTTTACGCCGAACGTCAAAACGCAATTCTCAAGTACCTTACAGATGCATGCGTGTGTGTGTGTGTGTGTGTGTGCGCATCATATTGCGTATAACGAACCGTGCACTCGCTATGTTACGCTGCACTCACTTTCAAACCTCTCGTTCAGTTTGCTGATTAGTGCACTTAATACATTCACCTACGTTAACTTGACACACTGAAGTGCTTTCCTATCCATACTTCGAGTTGTTAATTTCAGACGATTGTCGAGAGCAGCGCAATTCTTTCGTTGTTGAAAAACAAATGACACCACTGTTGATTATGTATTTACAAATGTACAACGACACCCTCACAACAAATAGATAGATACACAGGATTAGGAGAACATTAGAAACCTAAAGAAGGTAACGTGGTCAGGTGATGTATTAATTATAATAATTAATGCACGGTTGTGAGTAAAATTCATTAAATGAAAATAGCAATACGCATTTCATTAATGTATCATTGGTCTTTATTAATTTAAAACAAAATGAATACTAATAAGAGTAACTGAATATTAATAAGAGTAAATGAATATTAATAAGAGTAAATTTAAAATGTCACGGGTTCTCAGCGGATGTGGAAGAGGAGGATGAAGATAACGAGGAAGGAGATGAACCCGACGTTGTAAATAAAGAACTGGACATCACTCCACCAGCATCCACCATCATCTGCCTAACATCTAAACTGGGCAACAAATAGGCCATGTCCAATGGCGTCCTACGTTCGTAGTTTAGTGGGTTGATCAGCAGTGCTGGGCAGGAATCAGGGATGGGCAGGGTGAGCAGTTGTTTAATGGCCTCTACGTCGCCCAACCTCACTAACTCATGGAGGATGGTGTAACCTGATTTTCCATCCTGTGGGAAGGGTCAACAATTGTGTGAACGCGAACGGTAAATTGTAAAAACACCACGCTCATCATTGTTCTCACAACACACAAAATAAAATTATCCGCGTTCATTCTTATAAGAAGAAGCTTTAGAGGATGTTTATGATGCAGTGTCAATTTTGATTAACGAAAATATCGGTACTGTTCTTTATAAAAACCAAAATCCCTTTAAATAATAATACCGATTTTCAGTTAAAACATTTACAAATGATTTAACATAACTTTGATAACGAAAACACAAAGCAAATAAAATCTAGTTTGTTAATGACAATGCAATGAAACAATGCATAGTTGTTCACAACAACGAATAACTTACAGGTACATTGACATCAGCACTACACTGGCAGACGAGGAATTTGATGATCCTCATCCTGTTTATCCCTTCTCTTTCCAATGCTAGGTGTAAACAGGATTTTCCTGTTAAATGAAAAAGTTTTTGTAGACTGCCCAAGCTAATGAATCAAAACCAAATTGTAATATCCAGATTCATGAAATAAAATAGATGATAAATAAATAGAAATATTGTTTATTATTGTTATATAAATTCTTACCATTATAATTGAAGGATGTTAATTCGTCGTCACAATCCTGATAACATCCTGTGAGCCACCTTGGTGGAAAGAGAACATCCAACTGTCTTTTCTGGTGGGCAGATGGGTTTTCAGTTGTTTTGTTCCTGTGCATCATCAGCCTGGTCACCGAAACAAAATCTCCCTTCATGCAGGCTATGTGGAGTGGAGTGTTGCCGTACCTGTCTTTTACATTTGTGGCAGCTCCCATGGCCACTAAGCCCTCGATGATTGAGGTCATCTCAGTTTCGACGGCCAGGTGTAGTGGGGTTTGCAAGAATTCGAAGTTTTGTAAGTTCAGATACTCTCTCGCTGGATTGCTGTCCATTATTTTCCAAAATAAGTTTTGATCGTTCTTTATGACCGCTATGTGCAGAGGCCTGGTCAAATAATAGAAATAATAATAATAGAATAATATGATGTGGGTCACAATGTTTTATTAATGTTTCCATAACGGCTGTAATCTACTACAACAAAATAAAAACAACTGCCAGATAAATCATAAAAATATTACAATAAATAACAGTTTGACAGTTCATTCAAATGAAATCATCTTAATCAGCGCAAACAAACAGACAGACACTTACGTATCTCCTTCCCCATTCTGACACATAAACTCTGTAAAATCTTGGTTGATGTTTAAATCAGAAATTCGTTCAGACAGATCATTTGATTTGTAAAGTGATGAAATTGGTGAGATTATGTTTGAAGACGTCTGCACAGATGAGGAATCGTGTTGGGATTGGTAGGACAAGCAGATGCCAGAATCAAATCTGTTATAATAAGATTCTTCGGTCAGATAAGTTGTCCCCATTGAATTTTTTTGTTGTCTAAAACCAAGACTTCTGTTGTTGTTCATACTAGTATCTGTATTTGTCTGGTTGTTAGTAGAACTCATTTTTGATTCTTTTCAGATATTTTATTATTTTTACTTTACCTCTAGTTTAAAATTCGAAATTAATTTATGAATGTAAGTAAGTAGAAGTAATCGTAATGTAAAAATAAATAAATCAATTATTTATATTATAACAAAATATATCTATTATAATTAATTATAATTATACTATTATATATTTTATAGTTTCAGTCAACAATCCAAAGTACAAAAATTTAGAAATGAACCGATTGAAGCGAAGTGCTTACTTTATAAAATAGAATAAACGATGAGAAATTTACGCTGGGACGTAAAAAAAATCAAAGACGCTCATAAACTGTCACGTTACTAATTTTACCATTTCGTGAAAATACGGATGGAAAGTTACGCCAGCGGCGTTATTCCAAGCCTGGGAAATTCCCAACTCAGCTATATTTAGACATCATTTTATACATTTTTGTATGATATAAATTTTATATAAGTACATGTGTATTTTATAATATATATATATATATTTATTTATTTATTTGTTTATGTAGCGCTAAACAATTAAAATGAAGTAACGTTTATTTTGTTTTATAAATAACCTATTTTGAAGCCCCGACTAGATCAATTGTTGCAGCTGTTATATCATACGTGTGAAATTATTACGTGCCATTAAAATTAAATCAAATTGTGTTTTCCGTACATTATTATTATATGCTATATATAACTGACATTAAAATCAGAGACGAGGTTACTTTCTTTGATGAATCTTCCTTGTTTGATTGATACTTGATTTATAGATTATCCATTTTTCTTGGTACTACCTAGTCAAAAGACCAGTACAATCAGTACTTTATTGATTTATTTAAAAGAACACACACACACACACACACACACACAAACAAACACACATTTTTATCTTTTGACAGAAAATGAGTTTTTAAAGAATAAAAATGAATAATAAAAATAACTAAATAAATATATTATTCTGTCTGTTATTCCATATATATGCCCACACATATACACAACACTGTTGCCATTGTTATATTATTGCTACATTGATTTTGTATAAGAGAGTGGTATTGCTTTTATTGAAATAACAAAATCAGAAAAAGTAGCACAACAACACGTTGCACCATGTTATATGCCCACACGATGAATGTTGCAACTGTTATATATATATATATATATATATATATATATATATATATGTGTGTGTGTGTGTGTGTGTGTGTGTGTGTGTGTATGTGCCTGTGTGTGTGTGTGTGTATACTTATGAGCAGTGTGTTAATTTATATGAGATATGCGACCTTAATAATAAATAAATATTTATCGATTGCTCAACTGGCCTAACCCAACATCAACGTGTACATTTTTATTGAAATAGATTACCTAAGTAATGTATAATTCAATATGTATTGTATGTATAATGTATATATATATTATATTATATGTGCATGATATGCATATGGTGCTGTTTGTACATGATACGTTGTATAATATATGTATCATGTACTTTTAATATAATAGCATCATCATATGATCTTATTGTACATTTTATTTATCTATGAAGTACTGTTTACTTTACGGTTTTGGTTCTTTGGTTTTATTACGTAATTTCTTACCGTTAAGATTGTAAGACATTACTTGACATTTTTAAATGTCTGCTCCGGCCAATAATAATACTAGTTTCAATAATAAAGGTAGTACTAGTGGTTGCAGTAGCAGCAGTAGTAACAACAGCCACGCCAGGCTGCTCATCCAACAGTGCCTGGCCGCTAAGTTGAAGAATGAAACGCCTGAAGCTACCATCGAATTGGAAGTTGGCGCCAATTTTTCAAACTGACAATGAATGTACTTGTATTTGGTATTGTTTTATGATGATGATGATAACGATAACAACAGCGAGGTATTGGATCTTGGATGTTTCTTCATATTTTTTCTTCATAAGTTTTAATTGCTTGGCCTGCATACATTATTCATAAAATTGCACTATCATTGCAGGCATGTTAATTGAACACCATCTATCTATCTATTTATGAATTGAAGTAAAAATAAATTTCAACAAATTAATACAATAAAATCTAAAACTTATTTTACAAGATAGGGAGGGGAATGGTCGTTTATGTGTGCTTCAAGCAAGGAGCAGATGGAAATACTGTTTTGAAGTTAGGTAGATGTTTGCTTCATTTCATTTATTTATTAAAATTATTCTACATTTGAAAAGCTAATTTTCAGCAATGTTTTATAAAAAAATGTTTCAATTATTTTTTAGATATTATCTAAGATTCTATCTGTACCATATTTTGAAACTGCATTTAGTTGATGCCATCATGAGCTTGAGGTTGAGCACAAGTGATGATGGAGAATTGGTAACAGTGGTTGATCTGCCTGGAGACATACTCATTGTACCACAAGCTTGTCTGGGTGGCAAAGTGAGAAAAATTTTTCCAATAGTTTACTAACTTGTTATAAATATTTTTGTTGACAGCAATTGACCATGTGAGTAAAGTAAACGATTTAAAACTACATAAAATCCACGTATCATATGTGTATTTTTCATTTATGTGTCTAACCATCCAAACAACTTCTAAGACTCATTACAAAATAAATGTTTAGTTTTTTCATACAGTCAGCGCAAAAGGATAATTTAAATGTTTAACAACAAACAAATGAATATACAGGTTAAAGGCAAATCAGTTCAGTACCACTCAAACATAAACAAAGAAGAAGGTGAGAGACTGTACAAAGAATTCATTCAAACTTGCAAAAATAAATTCACTCCAGAAGCTCCTAACAATAAATTAGTTGCTGGAATTTATGGGGCAAGACAGGTATTATCAATGGATACTAATGGTCCTTATAGTCACGTTGTGGATTTATAGTTTTGTTATTTTATTAACTACTATTTCACATTTTTGTTATGACGTTTCAATTTCAGCTACGACAGGTGTTGCTTTGTGTTAAATAATTTCAAGTTACTTAATTTTAATATTTTTCTTTTACTTTTCATATTTTGTTCAATGGATATAAGACTAGTTATTGATATTTGAACTATAACAGTCCTACTTTCGTGTATCTGTTAACAGTCTTGTGATGGACAAAATAACATTTGCTACAGACATCTAAACTGCTCAATTTCTAAATACTCAATTCTAGCAAAGTTCCTCATTAAATATTAACAGCCATATTATAACTTAAAATGCCTGCAGACCAGACTAATTTTACTAAAATTACAATAGATGACCTCGTTTCATTTGTAACGTCTTGGCTACGAAGCACTTGCTCAGTAAATAATTAAATAGGCATAAAAATATTTCATTCTTTTGTTTAAATGACTGGCTAGTTTGATTAGCATTTGTACGAAGAAGAACGATTGTGCTTGTTTCTTTAAAATGGCACCGTTGAAAAATTTAAAAGTTTAAATCGGGAATATGAACGCACCGTCACTAAAAGTAGAAAATTAAAACATGGCGGCCTCCAGTGTGATGTATTCGTTTCGGGCATCTAGAAAAGTTTTGTCCAGAGTTAGTAAGGTAAGCTGGTTTTAATTAATTTTAAAATTCAAGTTAATTCACGATTGAACAAAAATTATTATGATTAAAAAATTTTTTATTTTCATGACGATTTCTGCAAGGTCATCAACAAAAAACAAAAACAACACTAGCAGACAAGTGGTTTTCATTTGAGAACTGAAAAACTGTCAGATTAAGAATTTAATTATAAATTATATCAGTCTATTAGCTTCAAAAGTTGTTTTCTTGCGAATTTGTTATTGTTGTAAACTTCAAGAAGCAAAAATTTGTTTATTCATTTATTTATATTTATGCTTTATGATGGTCCTTTCTCAAAACTCATTTAGAATACTTTGGCAAAAGTATTGGGGGCCAAGCAGTACTCTCATGCTGTGTCTTATCAAGAAACTTTAGGCATACCGGATCCCAGGACAACAACTCTGAAGAACAGATTGAGAGTGGCCACTGAAGAGAATCATTCTGGATCTGCCACAGTTAGATTACTTACACTTTCCATATTCTATGTTATTTTTATACTGATTTAATATCAATTTTATATTTATTATACTATTTGTCAGTTTTTAAGAAGATAACATATTTAATGATGACAAATTGAAGGTTGGTCTTTGGGTTGATGTTGGTTCTAGATATGAAACTGCTAGCAGCAATGGAGCTACTCATCTTCTTGAGCACCTACTATTTAAAGTACTTTTGAATTTTTTTTTCATTTCATACAAAATTGAATTTTAAATTCATTTAGTGTTTTTTTTCCTTAATAAAAACAGGGAACACCGAGGAGATCACAGTTAGATTTGGAAACTGAGGTTGACAACTTGGGAATGAACTTAAATTCATATGTCGGTAGGGATCACATGGCCATCTTTGCTAAATGCCTTTCGAGAGATGTACCAAAAGGTTTTTATTTTGTCCATAAAAATTAATTCTACTAACTGTTTCACTTGCACAGTGAACTTAGCACAACATATTAGTCATTATTGAAAACTCTGACATAATAATAACTTGCAGCTGTAGAAATTCTGTCTGATCTGGTTCAGAACAATGTCTTCTCTGATGCTGATATTGACAGGGAGAAACATGTGCTTTTGAATGAACTAGATGTTAGTCCTTTCTTTAATTAAATTTTGTTATATGGATTCTTAATTGATTTATGTTATGCAATTTTCAGTATTAATATCTTTTAATTTTTTCATCAAAGTTTTGTTTGAAATTTATCTTTTGTTTGTTTTATATGACTTTCAAATAAATTTATCTTGATGAATGAATAAATGAATTGCCACCAGGCCAGTGGTGATGATCTAACAACTGTTGTGATGGATTACTTGCACGCCACTGCCTACCAGGGAACCAGCCTGAGCAGATCTGTTCTGGGCACTACTGAAAGCATCAAGTAAGTTCATTTGGGGATAGTTTGGTTAAAATAATTAATATGAATGTTTGTGTGTGATTTTAATTTTTAGTGAGAATGTGCTATGATTGAGAAGATGTTTACGACATTTATGACAGTACTGAATGAGTTGTGTTTGTGGTGATTGTATAAAATAAGATGCAGGTATGTTGATTGTCATGCACTTACATGTTTAATCAACTTCTACCAGATCTTTATCGAAGAAAGATTTGGACTCACTCCACAAAACTTACGTCAAGCCATCAAGAATGGTGCTAGCTGGAGCTGGAGGTTCAACAAATTTTTCATTCTGATCATCATTTTAAAAATTATTCATAAAGTCATGGTTTAAACACATTCATACCTCAATTACTTATTATAAATTATTTATTAGTCATGATTGCAAATCTTACCTGTGCCAAATGATCTTGATAATTTTTTTAAATACAGGTGTGTCTCACGAACAACTTGTTAGTTTGGGAGAGAAGCATTTTGGTGGTATGTCACTAAACTACGACGAGGGCATTCCCATCATTCCTCCATCCAGGTTTACCGGAAGTGAAGTGGGTTTTCATTTTGTCGTGTCATTCTCATTGAATAAACAAATTTCCTGATAAATTATTTCAAACTTTTTCTGCAACCTATCAGATTAGGGCCCGTTATGATGATGAGCCACTGGTTCACATTGCAATGGCAATTGAAGGGCCTGGTGCCGCCAGTGAAGACAATCTTCCGCTTCAAGTAGCTCTCACGTTGGTTGGAAATTATGACAAAACATTTGCTGGGGGTAAGAATCTTGCCAACAGGGTGGCCCTGGCGTCTGCTCACGATGGACTGGCTCATGCTTTCCAGTCTTTCAATCTCACCTACCAAGGAACGGGATTGTGGTCTGTGGCATTCATTCAGGATTTTTTCCAGTCTATAATAAAATTAACTTGATAATAATTGTCATTTATAATGCAATAAGTAATGTTACTTTTGTGGTGATGATGGGTTGAATCGAAATGAAATATAGTGTAATAAAATGTTATTAGTGATTTGAATGATACAGTCTTTCTGTTACAAATACTGTGGCTGGGACAGACATACACGCATGTAGTTTAGTCGGTAATAATTTGGTTGAAATATCATCTTGATTTTGTTAACATTGCTGTAAATAGCCAGACATCTCACATGATCACATGACATAACACACCTACAACAACAACAGGGGTGCTTACTTTGTTTGTGACAAGTTGACCGTTGCTGACTTTTTCTTCAATCTGCAGGGAGAATGGTATGCATCGTGATGTCATTTTGTGTGCACGTGAATGTGCGTGTGTCTGTGATCCGTTTCTTATTTCTGCACAACTGTGTTCAGTTGATGGTAGTGGAGTAGTGCTGTACTGTTGTCCATGAATGATGATGATAATAAAATTGGTAATGATAAAGAAGTTGAATAAGGTAGGTAACTGATGATGAGCTGGTGATATTAATGACGAAAGTTATAATGAACATTAGGATGAGACTGTGCACAAGTGTAACTGATAGTGACGTAGAAAGAGCCAAAAACACGTTAAAAACTTCATTGTTTGGACATTTGAGTGACACCACCCTAACATGCGACGACGTTGCTAAGTAAGCAATTCATTTTTGTTTTGTTTTGTTTGTTTGCACAAACTATTCAATTTTTCATGAAATGTTTGCTTTGGTGTTGCTACATACTTCAGTTTTTATTGTCGCATTAGTTCATGTTAATTTCCGGTTTACTATGATTAAAACTAAAGTGAAAATACAAAATTAATATTTTACTTTACATCCAGGCAAGCATTGTTCCTAGGCAGACGAGTTTCATATGAAGAATTTGAGAACCGCCTGAACTCTATCGATGCCTCAACAGTCAGAGACGTGGCATACAAATATATTTATGATAAATGTCCTGCTGTCGCTTGTTATGGTTGGTTATGTTTTTTCTAATCCCAGTCACTGCTTTGATTTTCCGTGGATTTCTTCACATCTTTGCACATTGCTGTTCATTCTAGTATCAATTAATTACTATGCATTAAATTTTATGTTATTCGATTACCGTGGGATATTTTTTTAAAACAACAGGTCCAACCGAGCAAGTTCCAGACTACAACAGAGTCAGAGGTTCAATGTACTGGTTGCGCTATTAGAAATAAGTCCCCATTGTAAAAGTTTATACTGATTGGCCATGTTATCTGGCCAATTGTGTGAGACGATGCACACAGTCTTGATAGTTTAATGTTTGTTTTAATATGTAATAGTGTTTAAGTGAAAGAAATTAATGTCACTATGGCTTCTACATTTATTTATTTGTGTGAATGTGAATAATAACATTTGAAGACAGGCCATTGGAAGTTTAAAAAATAAAATAATTTCTTGCCGGCTTGAGTGTTTTAGAAACTTCAGATGTACATAAATGAAACTTCAAAACCACTGTGACACGCATAAAAATACAAAAAATTATTGTTCACCAATGAGAAACAACAGGGCCATTCCACTGCCATATACACGTTCGGGAAAATGCTCGCTAATAAAAGAGTCTGTTACAGAATGAATAAATGAAATAAAACTGAAAAAATACAAGAAAATCGTGAAAAATCGAAAAAGTCATGTTATCATTACATTATAACAACGATCAGGTGATGTATACTATAATTTTGACGCCCTCATATTATGTTGGTTGGATGAATGGCACGGTACATGTGTAATCGCTTGACGATCAGTATGTAGAGAGCTGTTGAAGGCACGGTAGGTTCAATCAATTGTTCTCGTGAAAATACGTCGAATGTGTTATTACCATGTGTGGATCATATTATGTGTATATATATATATATATATATATATATATATATATATATATATATATATATATATATATACGCAGTATTCTATGAATTCTACTGAATTTTTGGCAATAATTTTCTCTTCAATTGTTCTCACTAAGATTGTCTAATAATAAGAAAACTTCTCACTTAGGCTGTCTAATAATTGGCCAACTTTCATTAAATAAATAAACTTTCAATAAATTAGACTTTAATTTATTAAAATTTGAAAAAAAAAATCTAATTATAATTCTCCAAAAGAATCTTGGGAAAACAATCGAGAAGACGAATTAGAGGCAAATCAATGCCGAAAGTTCGGTGGAAATCATAGAAGACTGTGTTGAATATGGTTTCATTATATTATTTCAAGTATGTTATATACATATATATATATATATATATATATATATATAATTTCTAAATATATATAGTTACTAAACAACTAACTATTACTTACTAGCATGGGCAATATTTAAAGTTATACATGAACAATAATAATAATAATGATCAAGAGCTGAACATGAACATCACCCACAACTATGATTAAGCTTATTTACTGATTTAATTGAATTGATCAGGAATTACTTAAGCTTCAAGACCTTCCTTGTTTGTTGAATGATAGGTCGTTATCTAGGTGATGTGATAAAGAATTGAATTAACAATAATAATAATAACAGTAATAATGCACGATATAGAAGGAATATTATTGAAATAACGTTGTTACAGTAAAATAATAAGGATGATAAAAAAAATTCTGTAAATCTTTTTACTCTCTCAGAATAATTAAATCGTAATCAATTGAAAAAAAACCATTATTAAAATATCTCATGACCTGAGTTACATTCAGTACAGTAACAAATAAAAAGCATACGATTGCGATTCATAAACAAATGATCAAAGACGCATATATACATGAACGACCTCGCACTCGTCAATTGTAACATTTAGGCTACATGCAAACGCACGTGAAGACAGTTCCATACCGCCTCTGCAAGTCAAATATACACGAAAATAGAAAATACATTCATAAAAAATTCAAAAAAGTAATATAGTCAAATAAATGTACAATAAAGGATTCATTGAATGTATACATATCACTTGTCAAAAATTCAAGAAGCTACACACGCGCGCGGATTATTTTGAAAATTGTTTAGTAGTTTGTGAATCGTTCTTAATTTTAAAAGTTCAGTCTCTTCCTCGCCACGTAGTAATCCTTCAATGTGGTTCTACCGCTGCTGTTTGAAGCTGGTGTGTCCATAGGGTCACATGTCTTCCTCTTACCTCTGTCCTTCTTAACTGAGAGGCATTTAATGAGAAAATTTAGTATTGAGTTGAAACGCACAAAAATTATTTCAGTTGGATGCAAACAGAATGAATCGACAATGCATCAATAAAACCAACCCGGACTGGGTGATTTGCGGGCCAACTCGTCGCCACCATCTTCTTCATCCTCGTCGTCATCATCATCTGATCTCAACTTCCATCCTTCAAATTTGGAGGCAATTTTTGGAAAGGCAGCAGAGAACACGTTTTTGTATTCAGTCGTAACTAGGTCCCTTGATCTCAGAGCCTCTGTACCAGCTGCAGAGGTATATTAACGAACAGATTTATTCAGTTACTTCATTTGCCAACGTTTGCTTCTATCAAATATTTATTCAGAATGTTGTTTAGAATTGTCACAACACACCGACATAGGTAGCAGGACTATAAACAGAAGTATTGATGTCAGTGAAATGGCATGATAAACATTAGCAGTGCAAAGAAAAAATAGTTTCAAATAATAACAAAAAATAAACTAACGAATAAAACTCCATTTAATTTCATAGAGTTCCGCCTCTTTTTTCTTGCTCAGTCGCATTATCCTGGGTTAATTTTTAAATGATTGAAGTTGTGGTGACAATGGGAGTATAAAAAATGATTACCTTAGTGAGTGAAGATGATAATAAAATTGAAAACACAATTCATATACACAAATCAATAAAAACTCAGGTTTAGAATATTTATTAATAATTAATGATAACAAAATTGAATGATTCAGAAAATCTAAATTCGTTGAAGATCACTTTTCAGGTCTGCTGAAGCCATCAGGAAATGAATCTCCACTGAAAATACCATTTGAGAGATAATACAAATCAAAGGCGACAACGTAACTCAACAACTGCTTGCATGGCAGTGATAGATGCAGGCTCTTAGTGTATTCCTATTTATGATGGTGTTCAAACGAAAGAATTTAAAAACGTATAACTAAATTAACGAAAAAAATACGACAAAATTCAATTTTGGACAAATTTAATTATGCATAGGAATTAGGGATGCATGAAATAATAAAAATTCATCTGAATTGTGTTTGGCTGACAACAAATGGGAGCAACTGCTTTTTTTCAGAAGGTTTTACTCTTAAATGTTCAACTAAGCTTCAGGCACAAAAAAGTATTATCACAATTATCCACTACCAACTTGTAATAAATGGAAATCTGGCCTGGTCCACTTAATGTCATCATCACTTCTGGGAGAGCCGAGACTTTCTTCTTTCATGTGGTAATGTTTCTGAATCTGAAAATTTTATAATACCCACCATTTAAATATATACACATATCAAGTATAATAAAGTATTTTGGGGTGTGTTTTGAAAAACTTCAGCTAACTGAACTAAGCATAGGGCAGCACAAAAACATTCAACCATGAAAGAACAACGACAATCACAAAACTAGGATACAAACAAAAACATTGTAAATACAATCTAAATGTAAATATCTGAATAAGAAATAAATGTACATTGTTCAAATGACTGGTCAGTTTATCTGTGAACAAGAATGATAACGCCTTTTCAACATCTGTCATCTCAAAGCTCGTTTCTGCTGCTGTTGAAGATGAGCAGAGTTGTTCAAGCCTTTTGTAGATACTGAAAAAAATTATTTCAAAACATAATCATAATTTTACAACCACGAAAAGCAAAAGCATCATAAAATTTACTGAGCATAGAGTTTGGAACACTATGGTGCAACTGACATGCAAAAAATATACAGAAAAGAATAATAAAAATATAAAAATGTATATAATCACACATCACCTCAACAATGATTTATCTTTCATCTGATGAACAAACTCAAAAATTAAATTAAACATTTTGTCGTCACTTTTGGCACATGTGCCATCACCATTTCTAGTGGAAACTTCTGAACCGCCAACAACCTTATCATCACTTTCTCCATTATTTGATGCATCTTTGCATGGAACTGCTGACTTTTTGGCAGACTTCTTTCTTGTGACTGTGGATGAATTTTGAGATTTTGTTGAGATAGTGGACTGTTTTGATTCCACGTCATCACTGCAGCTTTTAGTAAAATCATCTGGATGTTCAAATCCAACTGAAAATAATCTGGATCTATGTTGGGAGACTCCTGGTCTATCAGAGTTTTTTATTACAGCTGCTGTTGCTGTCGTCTTGTAGTTTCCAGATTGGTAGAATGTCAAGAGTGCATACAGAGCTAATAATATTGATTTATTGCCTTGGTCGTCTGATGAATATCTAACTAACTTCATACTTTGTAGTGACTGCATAAAGAAGAATAAATTATAACTCAAAAATTGCATTAAAATTTTTAAATCAAAATTATTTAATAAAAAATTTTTATGGCTATTTTTATATTTACCATTTGTTTAAAAAATTAATTAAAATAAAAAATGAATAGAGACCTGGTTGCACTTGCTCAGTGTTGCTTCTGTTGACTTGTGATGAAAAACTTTGCCACAGCCATAGAGCAGCATTGATGAACTGTTTGTTAAGGAAGCATCAAAGTCCTACAAATCAATTATTTGTTTACACACATATTAGCTGTCTTTATCTTTATTAATTGAATTTATATTTTAGCAGAAAATAAGTTTAAAGTTATAAAATGTGTTTCTTATTCTCGAAAAAGTGAAATATTAAATTGAAGGTACAAATGAAATGAAATGAATTACACGGTGAATGATTCTAACATTATTTTTAATTCTCTTCGCTAACTCCAGATCAATATCATCAACATTCTCATAAGGTATGGACATCTTTGTTAATAATTCTTTGGACTTTGTAAAATAAAAAAAATATAATTAGAATTTACAAATAAAAATTAAATAAATTAAACATATATATGGGATAAAATATAGCAGTCTATGAAGATTTTTGTGTAAATTTGGTTTGATACATTGAGCATAAAATGCAGGCCATGAACAATTTGAGTAGAAAATTTTATTTAAAACTGATTATAAACTTTGTCTTAAGACAATATATCAATTAGCTAAAATGGAAAATACAATGAAAAATTTCCATATAAATTAAGAGACATACTCACAAATTGAGGTATTGAATAAAATTTACCTTATTATTGAATGTAATCTGTTTGTTGATGGCAGCATCTCGCTTTGATTTGGTAGCCTTCAGTTTTTCAAACAGCACAAGCAATCTTAACTGGTTCACATTTAAATTAAACAGCTGCCAAAAGACTATTCTGAAATTTAAATAATTTCATCTAATTAAATGGAAATCTATTGAAACATTTTTTTTTCTTCAAAAATTAACTGTATAACAGAGAAAACATAGTCAAAAACCTTTATTATTGATTTTTTTTAATGAGTGTAGCTTTTTTTTATAATTTATTAAGGTTCATTTGCATTACAAAATCAGAAACTAACTGCAATTTAGAATTTGTGTCATGTTCCTTCATAACGGAACTGGCAGTTTTTTTAGTATCACCACTGTTGTTTAATTTACAATTTCTTTGAGATTTTCTGCAAGAGGTAACCAGCTGATCATTCTCCACATGCAACAAATGGTACCAACAACGTGAGTCCACGATGAGTTTCTGACCACGCACCTCGTCCAGTCCGACCAGAGAGACGTTTGATTCCAAAACTTTCCACATCAACTCATTAACAACTGCGCTGTCAGAACAATTTTGATTGATGGGTGTGCGCGGGAGCCCAGTAGCAACACTCAGAAAAGCTGAGTTAGACGGCATGATTGCAACGATTAAAAAAACAACTTAACAGAAAAAATTCGATGTTAAAATTATCAAAAAATATATCTGTAACAAAAATAATCGCAACTTAACACTTGAAATATGTTTTCAAGTTCTATTTTTAAATTTAAATAGAACATTTGTTTGTTTTGCTTTGAAAGGCATTTAAAAATGGCGACGCTTTTATTTTAAAAGTGAATTTTAATAAATAATATTATTTTCTTAAGCCAACAAATCACGAAACAATATAATTAGAATAAATTAACTGGAATTGTTTTAATTTCATTTGAAGTATATGGTGGTTTCAATCGTATATATTTAGATTTGTAATCATACTTATGAATTTTTTTAATTATAGTTGTTAATTTTCTTTCTTGTAAATCTTCTCACTCATCTTTTTCTGCTCAACAGTTTCATGATTTTTTTGTAAATAAAATTACTTCTTTAAAAACATCTAATTCTAATTTTTCTTCTCATAACTTTACTAAACTTACTACTGAATCTTTCTCTGTATTTACTCCAATAAATCTTTTAAAACTAAATAAAATTATTAATTCTATGTCGTCTACAACCTGTTCTCTAGATCTACTGCCTTCTAATTTACTTAATAAATTTTCTTCAATATTTTATCCAATCATTCTCAAATTAGTTAATTTATCTCTTTCCACCTCTAAATTTCCTACTTCTTATAAGAATTCTATTGTTATTCCTATTCTTAAAAACTCATCCCTACCTCTTTATCTAATTATAGACCTGTAACTAATATTACTTTCATCTCTAAAATAATAGAAAAAGTTGTTTTTAATCAACTGTCATCCTATTTAGACTTTAACTCTTTGCTACCTGTATCTCAATCTGGTTTCAGACCTGCTCACAGTACTGAAACTTCTTTACTTAAAATACACAATGATATCCTTCTCTCTAGTGACAATAGTAATCTTACTCTTCTTCTTGCTCTTGACTTTTCCTCAGCTTTTGATACTGTTGACCATACTATTCTCTTGAGACTGCTGCATCTTTCTTTTAATATTACTGATTCTTGTCTATCTTAGTTTTCTTCTTATCTCTATAATCGTTTTTCTTCTGTTGTTCTCAATAATTCTACTTCTAACTCCTCTACTCTTACTTTCGGGGTACCTCAGGGTTCTACCCTTGGCCCTCTTCTATTTATACTCTATACTTCTGAACTACCTCGTATTATTAATTACTTTTCTTTCTCTAGTTAACTATATGCTGATGATTCTTACATTTATACTTCTTTTCCTCCATCTAATCTCAATAGTGTTCTTCATAATTTATCTCTATGTCTTTCTTCAATTATCGCTTGGTCTGACTCTATGTGTCTTAAACTTAATCCTTCTAAGTTTGAATTAATTTGTTTTAATAAATCTAAACACTCTATTACTATTCCTCCTATTATCTTACCTGATTCTAAAACTCTTGATGTCTCTCATAAGTTTCGTAGTCTAGGTTTTATCTTTGATTCTACAATGTCTCTTTTTTCTCAGATTAATAGTGTTGCTAGAAGCTCTTACTTTCATCTACGTAGAATAAAAAAACTTTTGCCTTTTCTTGATGATCCTACTCTTCTCCTTCTTGTTACTTCGTTAGTCTTATCTAGGATTGATTATTGTAACTCGCTCTACTATGGTCTTCCTGACTCTATACTCTATCCTTTAAGTAAAGCTTTTAACTCTGCTGCTCGTCTAGTTGCTCGTGCCCCTTTCTTTTCTCATATATCTCCATATCTTGTTCTCTTGCACTGGCTACCTATAAAATATAGAATAATTTTTAAAATTTGCACGTCATGTATAAGTCTCAATCTAAATTATTTTCTAAGTATTTATCAGATATATTAATTGAACCTAAACGCCCCGGTTANCGATCGTCTTCTCGCTTTTTCTTAACTCGTGCTAAACACTCTTTTGCCAAATCTGCTTTTGCTTTTTCTGGTCCTTTTCTCTGGAACTCTCTACCTACTTCTCTGACTACTTCTCCATCACTTGCGAAGTTCAGAGCGGATCTCAAGGCCCATCTGTTTTCAAAATTCATTGAGGAGCGCTGTTGAACATCGCGGAAATAGCGCTTTATAAGCTGATTGATTGATTGATTGATTGATTGATTTGATTGATTGATTGATTGATTGATTGATTGATTGATTGATTGATTGATTGATTGATTGATTGATTGATTGATTGATTGATTGATTGATTGATTGATTGATTGATTGATTGATTGATTGATTGATTGATTGATTGATTGATTGATTGATTGATTGATTGATTGATTGATTGATTGATTGATTGATTGATTGATTGATTGATTGATTGATTGATTGATTGATTGATTGATTGATTGATTGATTGAATTTCTGAGTTCATACGTACATACATGGAAAAATAAAAATGAAATTTTTTTTCTCTAAAATTTCACGGTACCTAGAAGTAATATGCAGTTTGAGCTATACATTATTCTTTTCATTATATTTTCACTAGAAGCTAGAACAAAACCGACGTCACAATTAATCAAACTTTGCACATGTTTTCTCGATCTAGAGAAACCTTGAATTACAGTACTATAGTTCAATTTTATAAATTAGCTACATTATTGTTTTTTGTTTAGTCCGTTTATTATTTTGCCAATCCGAAATAATGATAAAAGTTTGAACCAGTTTTCTGTGATTCGCCATTTCCCTGTTATGTTCAAGAGACGTACATTTGACAAGCAAACATTCAATATCACGAACAAACATGTTAACAAATAGGAACCAGACCAGTACAAACAACTATGGACTTGTATAAACTAATGTCAACCAGCTTAAACAACAAATATTGGAACACAAACAATTGAACTTAAAAGACTTTACAAACAACTATTGAAACAGACAAATGATTACGAACTAACAAAACATATGAACACAAACAAACAAACAGATGAAAAAACAAATGAAAGCACGCAAACAAATGAACAAACAAGTTAACACAAATAAACAAATGAGTAAAAACAAAGAAGCAAATAAACAAAGACAAACAATAGATATGTTAGCGTTCACATTGTGTAGCGCTCTTCTTGTTGTTGCTTCCGTTGTTGTAATTGTTGTTGTTGCTGTGATAGCGACATTCTATATACTCAATCCAATCATTTATAATTTATTTTTTAAACAATTCGATACGTAAATATTAATGCGGGAAAAAATAAAAAAATTTAAAAAGTCTAAATTCTCGACGCGTAAGGCGATACACGTAATGTGTATAATAATAACCAAAAGTAACAAAAATCTATGAAAGGAAAAGAATTGAAATTGTAAACGTCATATTTTATGGAAAGTGCGTGAAAAAATATTAAAAAAAACTCTCTTTTTTTAATTCTACAGTAACTTTGTAGATGATGATGATGATGACGATGATTAAGATGGTATTCTGTCGTTGATGACGATGATGATGACGTTAATGATGATGATGATGATAACGACGAGGATGATGGTGATAACGATGATGATGATGGTGATGATGACGATTGGAAAAATATAAGCTGTGGTAGATAGAATGATACGTTGAAATAATAAAAGTTGATTAATTTTTTCATTCAATAAAAAGTTATAAAAATAATATTAAAAATAATAATAATAATAATATTAATATTAATTATAATAAACAAAAAATAATAATAACAACAAGATGAAGAAGAAGGACCAATTTCATCATGCGAGTTAAACTTGCATTAAACTGTTGTTTATGAAAAACAAAAATAACAACAATAATAACAACAATAATAATTGTTGTAGTTGTTATTATTTTTATAATTCGAATAATAAATTGTAAAGTCACAGCAATCAAACGAACAATTGGATAAAATATTATTTCTCAATTCCGTTCGTTTCTTTTGTGTTTGTGTGTGTTTGTGTTTGTTTGTCTGTGTATGTATGTGTGTTTTACTATAATAATAATAATAACAACAACAACAACAATAATAATAATAATGATGATAATAACAAAAATTATTAATTTTTTGTCCTTTCTATAATTTTATTTTTCATGTCATGTTATGAATTTCTAAGTATTATTTAAATATTTAAATTACCACTTAATTGGTAATTTAATTAATTGGTAATTTAACTAATTAATTAATTTTTTAGTTTTAAATAAGTTTTATAAAAATGATGTAAAAGTTTTTTTTTAATTTTGATTGATTAACTGTTTGGTTGATCGATTGATTGATTGATTGATTGATAGTGAGATTAAATTGAAAACATCTATAGCCAGTATTCTTTGAAAGTTCAAATCAAAATTAACTTTGATTCATTATTACATAAAAATAAGTTGCAATTAGATTCGTTTAATATAAATAGCATGTAGTTTAAGATAGCATGACAGAAATTTTTAATTTGTGAAAAATGAGCATTCCGGACGGATTATTTTTGCAATTTTCCAGAGGATTTTGATGTAAGGGTGCATGTAATTTTGATCGGCAGATGTTTCGCGGTTTACATCGTTGTTGTTGTCATTGTTGTTGTTGTCATTGTTGTTGTTGTTGTTGTTGTTGATGTTGTTGTCTATTATGTTGTTGTTGTCGTTGTTGTTGTTGTCGTTGTTATTGTTGTCTTTGCAGATGTAATAACTGTTTTTGTTTCTGCAAAAGTAATATTTGTTGTCATTGCCGATGTTTTCGTTTTTGTTGTTGTTGATGTTGTTGATGTTGTTGTTAATATTGTTGTCTATTATGTTGTTGTTAATATTGTTGTCTATTATGTTGTTGTTGTG